>NW_010416893.1:19059-21657 GCF_000710305.1 Buceros rhinoceros silvestris | reverse complement strand
CTGCTGCTCCATAAAGATGGATCTGGTACGGAAAGAGCTTCACTGAAAGTTAAGCATCCAGCTTAGGAGCTCTAAATGTTTTCTGGAAGCCCATAGCTTTCCTTGTGATCTGTTTGAAAAATGTTTCTCCCCAGACTGGGTCGGAATCACTGTCATCATGCGAGGTCAAAGATAGGTGGTAGGCATACTGTTTTGCTTCTGCTCAGTTTGTAAGACTCTTTCCATGTTAGATCGTATGTGGACATTCAAATTGATACACTGCACATGAAAACTATATCTAAGTATAGAAGAATAAATGGTTTAAATATGAATGTCTAATTTTCAGAATAAAACCTATTACCCACATCAGTACTACAAATTAAAATTGTCTGAAAGCTGTTTTCCCATAATTAAAAGTTACGAAAAATTCTTAGGAATTTGTATTGTGGAAGGAATATTTTCTGATCAGTAAGTTTCTTCTCTCCATCTGCGAAATTTTGTTGTTCATATTGTTTCTTTTTTTTAAGTCCTTTTGCCTTTTTTAGTCCACCCCTCTCAAAATAATTATTAGGTGGTGAGAAGCAGCCATATAAAGTGGTGAAAGGAGGAAAGAGCTAACACTGCTGTGTCTCACTTTCAGAAACCTATCCCCACATCAGCATATCTGCTTGCTTGGGTAGAAACAGTCATGAATTTCCTCCACCAGCACTCCTGGCTACCTGGATACAAACCAGCTGTAGCCCAGGAAGAGCACTGCCATATCAGTACAGTCCCGAGACGGTGCTTACACATATGCCGAACCAACTATTTATGTGTGTGGAACTTGTATGTGTACAAAATAATATTAATCTGCATCTGTCAATCAGGACTTACGAGTCTGATCCTACACCTGCACAAGTGCAGAGAAGACTGAGCTGTAATGTCTGCTAGCCCTTTTTGTCCAGACCTTGCGAGGAGTATCTGTAAGGAGCTTTGCCCTCTCCATGACTGAGAAAAATAGAAAGAGAGGCTTAAGAGACACTTTGCAGTCAGGTATACACAGGTATGACTCTGACCCACCTGAGTGCCTCACCATCTGCATATCAACTCTAGTCCAGAAAGCACAGGATTCCACTCACTGCAGAAAACCGCAGTTTTTTGTTTTGTTTTTTTTTTTTAAATCACTCTGGAGTGATTTAGCACAGCACTGAGAAAATAAGGCCCGTCTCTCAAGAACAACCTGATGCACAATATGATTGCACTAAACAGGAGAGGAGAGTTGTGTTAATTTATGCAGCTTTGCTCAGGGCCGATGGCGTAGCATAGCACCAAGCCTAATGCAGATGCTTGACCCCCTGCCAAGAATTGCGTGCAGCTGGGTGGTACAGCACATGGATGGAGCAGGTGCATCATCGTATGGGCTAGGGTGTGCAGACACGCTCCGAGAAAGCTAAAATGGAGGCAGTTGCCACAATTAGCATGACCATACTGCAGTATATTAGTTACAGTGGTACAGTTGAAGCTCTATCAGGTCAATAATTTTCAGGCCTTTGTATGAAATATGTTCTCCTGCAGAGGACTCCAAAGCCTTTCTGCGTAATGGAGGATATGCAACACTGCTACATTGCAAGAAAAACTGTAAACACAAACATGAACCTGTTGCAATCTAACATGGTAAATTACCAAATCTGATGGAAGAGTGAAGTATACAATGATTTATGCTGACTTACCTTGCATTCAGATTCACTTAAACCCTTCAGCATCTTTAAAAATTTAGGAGACTTTAGGCTGAATTATGTATGAAGCAAGCAACAAGATTTTAGTTAAGGGTTCTGTTTTAAAATTAGTTATTCTGACGTCTTACTGCGTCGCAAACCTGCATTTCCAAGTTATCTTGGAAAAGAGGAGGCACGTGTTCTGCTACATGGTTGCAACAAAGCAGGTCTGTGAGCAGAAGAGCATCTCCAGTACAGGTAAATTATCAAACATCGTGTGGCACCAGCAATAGTAATGGCGTTAAACGAAAACATTCAAGGAGGTAAATTGACCAGCTACAGGCCTCAGAGTTTAGAACAGGTTTAAGTGAAGCCTCACTCCAGATCTGAAAGTCATGGGTATCAATGAAAAATAAGAGACTGTGCAATAGGGACACTCTCTTTTGTATTTAATACTATCTCTCTATATGGAGAAGTTGTCAAACTATTACAGAAATATGAGGCTGCTGATCATATGGAAATAAAGCAAGATGGTTTTAACAAAGAACTCCAAACTCTGAAACAGAAACGAGGAGAAAAACTGAAAAAACTTGTGCTCTGTCTATTGCCTCAAAAGACAGGCGCCTAGCCTCCAGAAGAGATGATGTTTCAAGTCGTCCCAAGCCAAAATAGAACTAAGTAGTTTTGCACACTCAGCATTGCTTCAGGTTAGAGCTTTAGCCACACATGCATCTTTCCCAAGTCCATCTCAATACCACCTTACTTTTCACACAAAAGAAAAAAAAAGAAAAAAGAAAAGAAAAGAGAAAAGAAAAGAAAGAAAAGAAAAGAAAAATCACTGTACATTGTGCTGAGTAGCACGTATTTGTGCAAAATGAAGTATGGCAGTTCTCTGCCTCTCCAAAGTGGCTGAGTCCAGATTCCT
>NW_010416893.1:5979-18931 GCF_000710305.1 Buceros rhinoceros silvestris | reverse complement strand
AAGTTAGAAACATCTGATGATCAGCACATGCACCTGCCATGCATGTAGGACAAAAAGAAATCTGTCTTAAGAATTGCTCCTAAACTTTCCCTGCAGTTTCCAGTTGTGGCACCCTGGGTAACATTGTGGTAACGATCAGATCACTTTTGAGATTGAAAACAACAGCACTCCACCAGCACCAGTTACCAAGATTCAAGGGGAGTAAGTCTTCGTAATGTGTTCTGGCTGGGCAATGAGACTTAGGAGCTTAGCTTCTAAGTGGTTAAACATTAAATTCCGCTTCCAGAAAAATGAGAGAGGGGGAGAATGGTACAAGCAGAGATGTCAATTAACCACTCTTGATATTTGTATTGAATGGAGTTGAGTCTCACTTGTGCTGCATGACAGTGAGAAAAAAACACCTGCAAGTTCACTCCTGAGTGCATGAGTTCAGAATTCCCAAGGCTGAAATGTGCTAGCAAGACACCTAGCTTCGTTAGCTTCCTTTGAAACAGGCTGTTGGTCAGTTTGGCTGGTAACAGTGAATAAAACATATTGGATTAACCGAGGTTTGAGGACGGTTTGAACGCGCCTCCTACTGCTGGGCTCAGGACCCTCTGAGGGGTGTTTTGCCTTCAGGCAGCTCAGCTGGCACCACTCACAGGCCATTTCCACAGAGGTACCAGAAAATCTCTATGCCCATTGAAATCACTTGGTCAGCAGGTGCTGTAGCACCTTTTACTGGCTGCTCAGCAGATCGTCCCAGATCAGGTCCAGAGGGAAGAAGCTTTCCAATGATTTTCCAAGCTAGTTTGGAAGATAATGCAGGAATAGCTGGAAGAGTTTATGTTCTTTCAGACTTTTAAGTTACAATCTACTCATAGAGGATGGTAATAAGGTATTGAAAGTGTAGTGGTAGGAAATTAGGCCATAGTTATTTCAGTTATCAACTGCATGAAAAGAAACATAAATAGTGTACATAAGAAAAAGTCTGCTTTTCCTGAACTCCCATATTCAGGATTGTATCTCCTGCCTTGCTACCCTGTTTTCTCCAGCCCATAAAATGAATTTAATGATTCAGCTATATTTATTTTCAATTTGAAGCAATTGCTGTAATACAGCAACATGAAATAAGTGCATTTTCAGAAGAGCAGATACTCTTTTTTCAGCAGAAGGGAAACAGGAGATGGGCAAGTAGTGGGTAGGCTTTCCAAATAAGTTTTGCAACAAATTTCGGAGAGAAATAGGACAGAGAGAGAGCGTTTGATCCTCAACTGGCACAGCCTATGGCCCCTCTATTAGTGGTTAAAGGATAGGTCTGAGTTGTCCTTTGGAGGCCGTGGCCACATCTGCCATGGAAAAGACATAGGCCATCTCTACAGACGATGTCTCCATGGTCTGCTTTCTGGTGGCAGTGAGAGGGCATCTGTCTGCAGCCCGCACTTTGCCCATGTGAACATCTACTTCCCCTGCTATCTTTCTGCTCAAAGATCTCCTGATGTATTATACCATGTTTTAAGAAGACTAGACAAACAAACAAACAAACAAACGAAAGCCCAAACCACCAGCTATACTGCTAACATAGAAAATATTTGCTTTTAACTGTTTAACATTTTCCTTCTTTTTTCTCTACATGAAAAAGATTAAGAAGGAAGAAATATGAAGAACAGTATTGATAATACTCACTAGGAACAGCTTGTTCCATGACATCTCTTTTTTCCAAAGCTGTCTCCACCCTCCCCTCTTTTGATCTTTGCTTAGTGGGTCCATTTAGTGGATGTAAAAAAGACATCATCAGCTGCAGAAGCCCTTTGTAATCCTCTGCATTGATGTAAAAATACCTCTTACATGCTTACAAAATGGCCAGACACTAACTGTGGCGTTTAACACATGATTTGGGATATGAAGTTCTGCTTGCCTTGACTATCACTGTTTTCCCTGCAAGGTGCTACAGAATAACACACTTCACATTGCTTCACAAGTCTTTTCACAGTTATTTGAAGAGTTCTGACTCAGTTCAGCTGAATGCATAGTAAATAGGCTGAGCACCAAGGCTAGGTACAAGGCAACTGCGCGAAGGAGCCTGGCAAAGGATGTGGTGATTTCAGTCTTGTGAATGAAGAAGCACTTTCCCACTTCTCTGTTTAATTCAGTTAAACAGAGTCAGAAACTTCCCTGAAGCTGCATGTGTACTATTGCCCCAAATAATTTGCAAGATGACTGACACAAAACCTTGATGGCAAATAAATTAATTTCTATTGCAAGCCCTGGTGCTTCTGCTAGATAACTCTCCCATGAGGGGAAGTCACTGAGAATACGGAAGTTATCTAGCCAAAGGAATCCATAGGAAATACCGTTCTTTTCCCTGGGATTTTAGTTCCTGCCCTTCAGGGATGGGTGTATGTCACCCACACTTGTGAATATACATGGGGTTCGGTGCTTCTGCCAAATAAGAAGTCATTTTCTTCTGGTATTTTTTTGAGGAAAAACATTTGAAATAACCCAACAGCAGGGTAGCAATGATGTTCGTAGGAAAAAAGATTTTTCATTTCTGCAAGGTGGTTTGCTTCAGCTGTCTTATTTTCTGTGGATGTTCAGACAACTCAAAGATACTTATTAAAGCAGGAACTGGCACACATTTCTTCTCCTGCTCCTTTCCAGGTCCATGCCTCATTCTTGTCTTACTTGCTGTGAGGAAGCCCTGGTCACTTGGAGCTTTGTTCCTTCCTCTTTGGAGTCAGAGACAATCTGAACTTTTGCATCAGGCACAATTAAGTAAGAGTAATATAAAAAAAAAAGATTAAGGTTTTTCTGGTGGGATTTGGAAGCAAACCAGAGAGAAAGCAGCTCAATGATGCAAGTGCCAGGAACACTTTAAGACCCAATGTCGTTGTTAAATGCATCCTGTGAAGATAGTCCTAGGCTTTTTCTATCCCGTCTATCCCCTTCATTTTACAGGGGAAAAAACAAAAGGAAGGGGAAGGGCAAGGAAAGTGAAATAAAAGGGAAAGGGGAAGGGAAAGGGAAAGGGGAAGGGAAAGGGGAAGGGGAAGGGGAAGGGAAAGGGGAAGGGAAAGGGGAAGGGGAAGGGAAAGGGAAAGGGAAAGGGAAAGGGAAAGGGAAAGGGAAAGGGAAAGGGAAAGGGAAAGGGAAAGGGAAAGGGAAAGGGAAAGAAGGAAAGGAAAAAAGAAAAGAAAAGGCCTATAGCATTTTTTTAAAGAGATAATTGCTTTAAAGGTTCTTCAGTAGCAGAATGAACAAATAATACTTCTTTTTTCCAGAAATAATGGAATGATTCTGCACTTTGGAGGCTAATCTCATAGAGAGCCAGCGGTGGAGATGGGCAGTTTCACAGGCTGCCGTACCAAGTTCAGTGCTTTTGCTTTCTGATAGCTGCATTGCCTTGCTGGCATTCAGAAATGCTTACAGTGTCTCCAGCACAACAGGTTACCAATACTTTTGGCTTTATGAGGAAAATAAACACTGATCTGTGCCAACACCCAGTGAGATTGCTGTTTACCTGACCAAGCACTATATCTGAACTCATTAACATTCCACAAATGAATAATACCAAAATGTATCCCATCGGCCAGAAAATCATCAGAGCAGAAACTTCTGCCTGGCAAGTGTTTGTATGGTGCCTGCATTAGCACTGCTGCTCCCTGACTGAAGCTGGCACTACCTGGCCAGCCCGCCAGCCTGCCTCTTTGTGCTTCTTAGAGTGTTGTTGCAACCCTCAGAGGCACCAGGCACCTCCTATCCAGGCCCACCAGATTATTTTGGCCACTTTTCCATTACAGTCGAAGATAGTGAGTGAAGATCGTGTTAACACAAGCTGATGCCTAAACTCCAGATTTCAGTAATGCAGTTAGAAACTTATCTGAGACGCTCCCACAGTAAATACATCCAGGTATTTACATGAATCAGCAAAGAGAATGTGCCATACTGTACATTTTATTGCTTTAGGAAAACAGATTGGCTTACAAGGTCACACAGATGACTGCTTACAATTCTACTGAAGAGTGCTGACTTTAATAATAAAGGATGTGATTATAATTTTACTGTATTTTTTGTTCCATGTATTGCAATCAGAAACAAGAAGTCGATGTTAAAGTTGGGGGTTTTTTTTATTGAATTATTGATGCCACATGGGCCAAACCTAGCAAACTGGTTAAAGTTAGACCATATACTATTTGAGTGGTGGTTGTAGGAAAGTTTAGTCTGATCAAGGTTAAAACTGCATAAGCACGAAAATGTACAGAACAGTTACAACTGAGTTGTTAAACTCAGAGATTAAGGGCATTAATAAGCATTTTTATGCTGATTTCTCATAGAAGGATTTGAGTACCTTTTGTCCTATTAGTGATGAACTGGGAAATGAGTTGTCTACCCTTAACTGTGATTTAAGAGGCAGTCAAACATAACAAGAAAAAGGTTAACTCCAAGAGGAGTGATGAACCCAATGAGGGAGAAGTGCTTCTTAGGCTTAGGTTAAAAGCCTAAATCTTCTCACCCCACCCCAATTTAGCTACTTGTCTTTGTTTATCCGGGCATTTTTCTTCTAACTATCCTTCCTAGCTGGCCCCTAAAACAAGCTGGCCCACTACATCATCTTTGTACCTTGAGTTATTTCCCACTGTTGTTTTCTGAGAAGCTTTGGATGGTCAGTCCAGATCTGAGTACACTACTGGATGGCTTAACTATCTTGGGAGGAAGTATGTAAAATACAAGTTGAGAGGCACACAAACTCTTTTGAGAGCCATAGTTCCAAAATACTTTAAAATTATTTTATATTATTAAAACTACGTTTTAAACTTAGTTTCCCCTCAGTTAAATGAGATTCTCTAAACTCCCAGAGCATGAACATAGGGGCAAAATGGAGGAATTTCTCTGGTAAATACATAAACAAAAATACTAGAAGAATGCTTGGATACGCATTAAATGAAGGGGAAAATCTAAACCAGCAGTGTTACTGCTGTTTACTTTTCACCTGAAACATTCCAAGAATTTAAGATGTAAAACGCTCTAGGTGATTTCTTTTACAATTGGTTCAAGAGTTTCAGAGGCAATTTGTAACATGCAACCATTTGGGTGTTAACCGGTCACTTAAAAGATTCATGTGGGTATTTGCTGCTGAAATATTTATGCAACATCACTGTTTTCAGCTATACTAAACTCTAAAAAAAGAACTGACTTGTTATGCTTTTCTTTCCTTCCATATTTGCATTATTCTGATATTCCCTGAATTACTGGCAAGACCTCAGCGCTGTCATTTGAAGAAAAATGTCCATGCAGAGTTTTAAGATTTATTTTAGAATATGGGTGCTCCTTTCAAACCTTATGCAAAAAATGGCCCCTGCTTCATTGTTGATGACCTGCTTTCTTTCAGACTTCCACACATTTGTCATTTGTGTTTTCTTTAAGTAGTGACAAAACATAGAAGTCTAGCACACGTACCAGTGGCATATCACCTGATCTGGAGTCACATTTTTGTTACTCAACACCTCACTCTTCCTACAGTCAAGGAAGTTCAGATTTAATTGGACTATGTAAAAGTTACATTCACCTAACTTCAGCCAGCTCCTCCCAGTTCTACCACAAAGACAACCAGAGAAAAAATATCCAGTATGCCAATAACTGGGAATGGATAGCATTTAGGATTACAGAAAGATTAAAATGGTGATTAATTAGAACTAGAACAACAAAACCTCACAGATTTATTTTGGAAACAGAATCAGTGTAGATTAATGATGGTCTTTTGAACAGATTTCAATAGGCTTTAGACAAAGCCCTTAGTGATTTAACAGGATCAGAAAGAGCAAATACTGCATTTTGACTCTTGGTCAGAAGCTGAAACCCAGCATTTCATCTCTGAACATATTTACTGGTTTCTGTCAAATAGTACATTCAGTTCTTAATAAACAATAGCATCCACTCTAAGTTCTGCTGGGAGTTCTGTTAACACAACTACTGCCAGTGCTCTGCAATGGAACTCCTCCTTCAAAGGGACTCTTGTTTCCGCAGGGTGTAAAGGGTTAACTTTAGCAGCAGCTGCTCACTTGCTAACTAGAAATCCCTCTGGTGGATTTTCAACTGGACGTCACTAACTTCTGAGAAAGATGGGTAATGCCAGGAGGTGAATACTAGAACTTCAAATAGCTGGCACCCTGTCTCAGTGTGGTTAATTGTGGGCCTTATCATATTATAGCCAAAAAGAATGCAGCAATTCCCTGACACTAGCAGACAGAAAACAACTATAAATGAATGGTGAATGGTGCACACAAACTTCAGTTTATAGACACACACACACACACACACACACACAACTTTAATTTAATTTAAGATTTAACTTTCTAAAGCCCCTGTCATTATTGTAAGATTAACACACTTTCTTTACCATGTAAATTCATCTTCTTGGCTAGCATTAACAGTTTCTTAAGTCCTGTAAAAAATTTACGTGTTTGCACACTAGATCTTCATGACACATTACATCTTCCAAAGGAAAGAAAGT
The DNA here is from genome assembly GCF_000710305.1 of Buceros rhinoceros silvestris. Taxonomy (NCBI): domain Eukaryota; kingdom Metazoa; phylum Chordata; class Aves; order Bucerotiformes; family Bucerotidae; genus Buceros; species Buceros rhinoceros. Next base: position 12,441 of record NW_010416893.1, on the reverse strand, counting down.
ATTTTTCTGCATGTTTGTTCCCAGGAGGACAGAAGGGAAGTACACCACTATTGCTGCAAATCCACTACTATTCTGGGAAGTAACAGCCATCAAGGAACAGCAAATCAAAGCAGTGGCTGTTTTGTGGCTCCCCAGCACTAGGGGACCGAACAGAGGCCCTGACATCTTGCTTGTGCAATCTCTGAGAGCTGAAAAGCCATCTAACTGCAGAGGTCTTGAGGACAGGAAGAAATAATTCAGCACCACATCATCTTTTAACATTCGATTTGCTTCTCCATGGGAACAAAGACAAAACAAAAAAAAAAAACCAAACCAAAACAAAACAAAAAGAAGCCTTTCAAATGCATTCATGGTAAATAAACTGGTTTTACATATACTGATAAATACACAGGATTGGGGTATTCCTGGAGAAGCTGGTTCAATCCCTGCTTTGCAGCACACGTAAGACTAGCAATTTCCTACAAATTAAAAAATGATAGTTTATGCTTGCATTAGGCGTATCTCAGGCATATACTCATTCGCAATTCAGCAGAAGTCTTTCTCACTTTTTCTAAGTCATGAAGGAACCACTTATTCATTAAATAATCCGTCCTCAATGAAAAAAATAAATTCCCCAAAACCACATTTGGCCACCTTCCCCCTACAGAGAATGTGCCCCTTCCCATGCCACAGTTTGGTCAACAGACCCAGTGAGGATCCATATTTACTTCTAGGCAGACTAAGTTAGAAAGACAGGGCACTGTAGACTCCTAGCATCTGTGGATAAAGTCAGATCCATAATACAAACTCGCAATTATAATTCATTTGCTCCTAGCTATAGATCACTTGTGGCACCCATTAAACTTCTTTTTTGAGAAGGGAAGCAAATGGCGGTGCTACTCATCCCAGCCAATTTTATCACTGAGGAGATGGAAACAGAGCTCACAGAGCATAAAGATGCTCTGCATTACTTTCCTTGCACTCTGCAACAGCTACCACCTGACTCTGTCAATGTTTAAAAACCTTTCAATTGTATAATATTCCTTTTAAAGTTAAGTAAGCTTAGTGTTTTTCCCCTTCAGGAATAATTTTTTTTTCCACCTAATGGGGAAGATTATGTATTATTCATTTTTACTATTCATTATTATTCATTTGTTTTCCTTCACTTCAGTAATAGCAGAGTACTTCCTTGGCTTTTATTTGAGGTGCACAAAAATTTGAGGTTAGCAAAAAATTGGGGTTGTCTTATGTTTCGGGTGTCCCTGTGCATGCAGTGAGACTATCCCTACTCTCTCCCCAAGGCATCTAAGTCTATACAAGTTTAAAGGCATGGGGGAAACGCATCCAACAAGTTCACCACAAGAAACTGGCAAGAAACCGTGGCCTTAATCAAAACCAGACCCCTAACCTCATTGACAACCTGCTGCTGTGCTGGCATTTCTAGCAGCAAGCTCTTGGCAGCTCTCTGTTAAGCACATGGAATTTGCATATCCTATTTCAAAAAGACATAACCTTTCAGATACATTGCCTGCAAATCCTTGACACCTAACTTTGTCAGTCAGGGTCACACAGAATAAACAACGAAATGCACAACTCTCATACGACCAAAGCCGCTTTTTTTTTTTTTTAAGGGCCAATATGTCAGTGTTTCAATTTTATTAGTGCTATTTTTACTCTATACTGAAATAGTATGTTTGGCCCAAGATATCTTTTGTCCAAACTAATGTTTGTGACCCTGGTAACAGATCAGGCAAAAAATGTAAACAATTTTACTAAGGCTTTGCATTTTAGTGCTGCTGTTCATGGAGTTTCCCTTTCACTTTTCATTTTAGGCTGTTTTCAGGGCTTGAGGTCTGCCAACAAATCCACCACAACTCCCTTGGCCATGGCAGCTAACTTGGAAGGGTAGAATATGCCATAAGCATTTGAAGACTGCTGTCTATCTAAAAATTAAGAAAGCCAAATAAAAAGCTAAGACTGGAGACAACCCATTTACAATAATTAAGATAAAAAATTTATTTCTAAAACGAATTTACCTGCATATTTCATCTTCGTATTTTCGTTCTGTTCCTTCATTCCTGTCAATTTGTGCAATTCCTCACTTTGCTTTGGAGCTCTTGCCCAAGAACTTCAGTCCTTACAGTCTCGTACAATTGCTTCTCCCTGAGGGAAGACAGTCAGAGACCAAACAAGCTGCAAGCTTCCCTGGGGCGTTCAAAAGATCCCAAACCAAAAATGTTTGCAGCAACAGGCGAAACTGGAAAAGGAAAGAGATGAGTCCATGCTAAATGAAAATGATGTTGCCTGTTAGACAAGAATAATACTGGGAAATCCTTTCATGATCTCTGGACTTCCCTTACAAATACTTGCAAGTTTCAATAATGCTGTTAGAGCAAAAACAGTGTTCCTGACAATTGCGTCTTTCAGATGAACAGGCCCAATCATACCATGGGAGACAGCAGGCTGATAAATCTCAATCAAACTAGAGCTGTCATGGATGTTTTTAAACCTCAATACCCTTTCTGCTCACGTGTAGCAATTAACTTTATTACCAAACTTCAGATAGGTGGCTTTAGCTTGGTTGTCACAAACCGGTCTAGAAAAGATGACTGAAATGTGTCTGCAGCTGCAAGAAAGACGGTGTAGGATTCCAGACAAGTCAGGCTTGGATCATCCTTTAAAAAAAAAAAGAAACAACAAGTCAACATCAACAACAAAACCCCCTCCACCTTTCTCCAAACACATCACTCAAGACCCTCTATATGATTCATGAAGACTCACAAACGAGCAGTTCCATGAGTGAAGGGACCATCTTGGTTGCCCAACAGGCCCTAGCTGAGGATCCAGCTTTTGCATAGATGCTGCCATGCCACAGCCCTTCTACCAGCAGTACAGTAATATTCCTCTCTTCCCCCAGCTGCTAAGGTCCTAGGAGTTTTGTAAAAATACTTAGTTTTAATCTTCTACTCCACTGTTATTTTTTTCCAAAATAAGCCAATTCTTTCAAGAGGAAAGAATGGAGTGATTGATTGCATAGCCTTGCATACCTCACTGCTTTAGGAAGCCAGGTCAAAGCAGTTTATATGCTTCACGGAGGTACTAATCTCTACCAAAATTAGCTAGCTATTCCACAGTCACTCATAACACGGAGGTAAATGGAAGCCACTGCCTGAGTTACAAAATCTGGTTCCACTATAACTGCAGAAAATCCTAAGACACATGTCTAGTTCAGATGTCTTCACAAGGTGTTTGTTAATTAAATCTCCTAGTTAATCTGTCGCAATGGTGGGCACCTTTCAGAGGCAGCTCGGGGGTGGAGGTGTAGAAGAAAAGGAATTTTTGCCTATAGACTTCTAACACATGCTTCATGCATGAACTACAGGACTACTCAGAAAGCATTGGCTGTTCCTTAGAAGCTGAGTCCTCAACATCTAGACTGCGTCAGGCTCTCACTAGCTTAGAACACAGTTTTTCAGTTTGGAGCAATCTAGGAACACAAATTTGAAAGCAGATCAATGTTTCCTCATGTACACATGAAGAAGTCTACCTTCTGCTCTAAGCCCACATTTAACAGATATTTTAATTTCTCCTCAGCATAATGTGGTATTAGATATCAATTCTATTCTCCAGCGTTTGTGTGTTCACTGTTATAGTAGGACACCTCAACTTACCACCCACACCACCTCCACCCTACCCCCACGCTCACTCTCCCCCCCTCCCACCCCTACCCCCAAAGATCTTAAGATGTGAAGGCTAGGTAGTGAAGGGGAAATAAGTTGTGCAGTTATCTTTAGCTTGACAACAAAGCTGAAGTTTTTTACTCCTTCCTTCACCATCTCCACTCTATCATATACCCCAAACTTCTGTATTTATGGGAGAAGAAAGCCCACCACAGTAGTGCCCTCCTAAATACTTACATCCAATAACCATGTTTTCACCTTTGGGATGCATTCCATTGCACATGCACTGTCTAATTTGATCAGCCAACTACATCCTCTTCGGCTGCACCCTCCAAACAACTGAATACGATCTGTATTTGAACCATGTACTGATGGTGTTGCAGATACTAAGTCCCCACCCTCTTAAATAGGTTGAGTTTTAGTTGAGACCCTGTATCCATCTTAAGATATTTTTCTGAGTCTTTAAAATTTCAGTAGAGATTTAGTGAAGAAAATAGGAAGGGCTGAGGAGAATAGCGCACTTCTTTCTCCTCCAAAGGAAATCCAGGACAACCGGCAATGCAAGAGGAAGAGCTGCACAGCACTAGAGCAGTTAAAGAAGAGAGATACTCTCCTGTGCGATCTCTTGAAACAGAAGATCTCTGTTGTCTCCTGACAACATTAGCTGCAAGAAAGAACAAAGATCAGCTGTCCTTCCTGTTGCTTCAATAATTCCTGGAGCTAAATGACTGACAGGACAGTAATAGAAATTGAAAAGAAAAACCAAAGCCTTAGCAATAAGGTGAAATTAGACGTGAAAATAAATAGCTCTGCCCTAATTACTGTATTCTCTGACAGAGAAATTTAAAATGGTATAATCGGATATACTTGAGTTGCTGAAGAACTGTTTTTCTTGAAACAACACTAAAAGGAAAATATGCAAAACAAGTCTTAACTGAAGTCTCCCTTGTAGATAGCAGCCCTCTACCTCTTCTCGTGTTAAACATGTTACCTTGGCAGCTGGAGAGCAAGATGCAATGCTGACTAGAATGAGGAATTAATGTGAAGATCAAGTGATGGCAAACAGAACAGACAACAACTGTACTTGTTCCTCTTGTGGCCTCTTGTTCCCTAATACATTAATGTCAAAGGCAGCCTCAGCCTGCATCACATATATCTAAAAACACTCAGCCTGCACTTTAGTGTCTGACACCAATACAGAGTATGGTATGCCAGGCAGGTTTCTTTCAAAATTGTTTTAACTGAGTCAAAAACTTCTTTTACACGTAGGAAAATTCCATTTAGGGTGAAAAGCAGTGGATTTTGAGCTCCTGAACAATCTGCTTCAGAAGTGACATGGATCAAAATCTTCATGCAGGTCTTCATTTTCCTTTGTGCTTCCTATGTGAGACAATGAAGGAATAGGTAAATGAGTGCTTTCAGGCATGAGACCTTTGTGAAGGAGGAGGGAGGGAAGAGGAACCAAAGCAGGTTCATCTTAGCACTGCACTTCCCGAAAGTGCACCTTGAGAATTATAGATCAGAGATACTGCATCTCTTAAGAAGAAGCTAAGATTACAGTTTTAAAAGATACAATTATTACTGAATGCTGTTCTATCTTCCTAAACAAATAACTACCTAAGTCTGTATTTGTCTAGGCAATGATAGTTCTGGCTGTGATTACACTCGAATAATTCTTTTCTGGCTATGCTAGTAGTAAGTTCCTTTGTGGACTATCTTCTAGCATAAAATAGACTTCTTTTTTTGACAGGACAACTAAATAATGGAGGGTCCCTGTACAGAAGTAAGCCTCACGTACCTTCAGAGCATGTGACTAGAGTAGGAAACACACATTGGGTCTGTCCATCCTTAGCGCAAAATAGGAATAAAGAAAGAGGGTCTCAGCTCTATGCAATCGTACCTTGCTGCTTTACAGTCCTGATCAGAGGCTGATGGTTTACGCTTATTGCCATCACCAAAAAAAAAAAAAAAATTAAAAAGACGAGTTTCAGGACTCTGCAGGAATACGGTGTGTGTCACATACAGCTGTGTCTGCCCAACAACAACTGGAAGTGTTGTAGAGATGAATGAAGTAATTAAATAACTGGATTTTGTTAGCCTAGATGATAGCAGTGTTTCTGGCCTGAACTGTGTTTTTATGGGAAGACATGGCAGTTCTCCACAGATGAGGGACTTCAGTGGCTACCTCTGCCAAGAACTGCAATCTGCTGCTGCTGGAGTTACCTGATGAACATGGTTTCCACACAGGTAATCTGCCTTGCACTGGTGTAAGCTCTACTCTACTCATGAACCACAATAAAAGCATCTAAACAACAGAGTTCATAAATGAGTAGTAAGTCTTGATCCTTTACCTCTGGTCATGGTACAAATCCTAAACCTTGAAGTTTTGTTTTGGCTACAACTCACAGCATCTTTTCTGTCAAAAGCCACAGAACCAGAACTAAGGACCACTTGCTGTGTAGTTAAAATTTCTAAAGACTATCAAGAGCTTGTTTACTACCATTAAACCATTGACAATGGCCATTTTACTCTCTTTTGCGAATGTGAAGCACTCAAGAAAATGGAATAAAACAGTGTGGCTGCTGCTTTTGGACAGCTAAAAGTGAAGACTTGCAAAGATCCACTTTTTTTAAATAAAAATCTGTCTCTTTGCACCCAAAATACTGAATAATCTAGAATTATTTTGTTTTCCCACATCAAAAGTTCTTTTATAAGTCTGTGAAGAGTCTGTGAAAATCTCCTGGTTTACAGTTCAGACCATCAAATATCAACTGGACTTACTTTTCTGAAACTCTGGTCTCAG
>NW_010416893.1:5483-5862 GCF_000710305.1 Buceros rhinoceros silvestris | reverse complement strand
CAGCAGGAAGGTAATTGGTTGTTGGAAGGGCAAGGTGTGACTTAAGGAAGATGAAAAGACTCATTTACAAAGTGCAGATGATGATATTGTGACCAGCTTCTGAACTGACGGCAATCTGTGACAGGGAATCCTGTTGACCAGAATTTGTTTTAACCTGTTTTACAGTGAAAAGCAAGAATGCAAACACAGTATCTCAAATCAGTACCTACATCAAAGAGGCTTGACAAACTTTTAAAGAGGTTTGGGGAGTGGGGAAGGGAAAATGGGTAGTGAGGGATGCTCATAATCATGTGGTGCAAAAGCTTTCCCTGTGACCCACAACAAATCCAAGAAACTGGTTATTTAAATATTATAGCACCAAAAAATAGTGATTTTAACT
>NW_010416893.1:4914-5307 GCF_000710305.1 Buceros rhinoceros silvestris | reverse complement strand
ATTTATGCCTACAGACTGAAATACCAGAGCACTTTAACATGAGAAAATTGAGTAAGAAAGGAGAAAAGCAAATACTACTGCCAGTTCACCAGCTGAACTCTTGAGAGCATGAGGCTGTCTTTCAGCAGCTGGCTAAAGAGCATCTACAATAACCTTCTAGACCAGAAAACTGAGCCTGCTGGGAGATCCAAGTACTTCTTTAAACTTAGTATTAATAGCATATCCATTTGGGGAAATGAAAACTTAAATTAGGTTGCTATAAATACTGTCAATCCCAGTGTCATAAGAGGGAAGTTCAATTAGCTTAGACTGGTCCCAAAAATCATATTCTGAAAATGAGATAATGATGAAGCACCACTTTCTTTTTCTTTTCTTTTTTTTTTTTTTTTTTTT
>NW_010416893.1:2772-4788 GCF_000710305.1 Buceros rhinoceros silvestris | reverse complement strand
TTTTTTTTTTTTTAAGTTAGCCGTTCTGTCAGTAGTTCAGAGGGATAGCTTGGCCGGGTCAGAAACCAGAAGTCTTTTCTGTTAAAATGCAGCAGCTGTTTGTAAGGGCTTGTTGAAATCACCATGAAACTTGAACCCTGCTGGAGTGAAGACTGTGAAACAAAATAGTCTGCAAAGAGGAGCTGTGTCTGAGGAGTTCAGCCTCAGTGCTTTTAAACTGTGAACTCCTCACAGAGAGCTTTCTCCAGCCTCAGGAAAGGATTCTGTCTACACCAGGGTCAGAAGAACATTTTAAATCTCTCTGGGTCAGAAAACACTTTTCCTTGTTTCAATTTCTCGCAAAAACTAACCCACCAGAATTTCAAGAACTGATAGCAGTCCTCTCACTGGCAAGTGACTGAAGCAGCCAACTCACTGACTACCAGGGAGACAACACTTCACCTCATATATATTTAAAACTAAAAAAATCTAGGATTACTTACAATGCAAGTTAAACCACCTTAGGTTCTATCTCCTCTGCTTCAGATGACAGAGTGTAAGAGTCTCCTAAATGTTGCTTTTCCCTAATGAAATAAAAATATAGACTATAAGTGTTGTAAAAGGATTGCCAAATTCTGAGCTATTTTTCTGGGTGTTGCCACTACATATCTATGCAGAATCACAGCACACAATACTTTACGGAAGTTTCCAGATATGTGATTATGCAAACAGGAGGCTTTGTAGTGCATAGACCATATTAGCTTTGTAGTACCAGCAAGCAATGTTCTTCTGCAAGATCTTGTGCAATACCTAAACCACGGGGAATGAGAAAAGGAGGTGACAACTTCTTGATGAGATATCTGCAGAGACAAAATGCACCCAGATCCCGGGAGGAGCCATCCAAGAGCAGCAGTTGCACTCTGCATGGTATGTAGCTCATCTGCCACAGCTTCTCTTTCTCTCTTCTGTAACTGCAGGCACATATAGCGCAATACCAGTTAAAAAACCACCCAGAGTCAAAATATCAATTCTTCGCATGTGGATACACAAGGGTGGCACAGAATTTACAGTATTTGCAATAAATGAGCTTAGTTATACATGGGTAGGGGCAATTGGCAGTTGGGGCCCCAGTGCTGATTCAGGGTGTTCAAGAAGCACAGCACTTACATGGTATTTGAGCAAACTGCAGCAGTTCTGCCTAGTGACAGCCCTCTGGTCCCATTGGCCAGAAAGGGGACACTCAACCGGATCTACAGTGCTCCTCAGAGAAAAGGTTGGTTTGCAGTCTCACACCTGTCATTTGGCACAAAATGAGACAGAACAAGGGTTGGCTCACCAGCATGAGGGCTGCTCCTAGGTGGATATATAGGAAGATTGCACTTAGATCACTCTGTTAGAATCCAGCCTTGGTTCGTCACAGCACCTGAAGCTAAACGAATCAACATCAAATAATAATAAGTAGCACATTTAGAAAGGAAAAAAAGAGGTGCATTTTTTCCTGACCAATTAAAATGAAACTGGATTTCACTCTCACAAATTCAGAGCTGTCAGTGTAGTATGAACCAAAATCTGACCTTTCTACTTTCTTGGACGGCAGGACAAAAGCAGAGAGGCAGAGAGAGGAGACTTAAAGATGGGAGTTCATCTTTGGGAACCATCAAGCTCATTTGAGTTTAAGCACTTTTTTCCCTCATAACTTAAGTGATGCTGTCCATATTTATAACATGTTCCATCTGAACACTTCACAGCATTTCACACTCTGTTCTCACAACATTGCACATATCTGCCACTGTGGGCATCTCAGGCTCACACAGTAACAGAGTTAACACAACAGCAAAGCATGAGGATCAAGTTTGAGCAAGGCCTTGGCTCTTTCACATGCTTACGCAAAGCCTCCCCTTTACTGCAGCTGCTCTGTCACATCCCTTTCTGCCACTTGGTTTTCTGTAAGTGCTGCCAGAAGTAGGTTTGGAAGGGAAGGGTTCAGAGAAGGACTGCATGGCTGCCACTTTCATTTTTTGAACTGGAGAGCAGACT
>NW_010416893.1:0-2663 GCF_000710305.1 Buceros rhinoceros silvestris | reverse complement strand
CAGGAATGTGAGCAAGGAATCACAGATCTCCTTTGGTGGCACATTGTGCCAGAGGCCAGGCAGACAGCCAAGACAAGGCTAAGAGTTTTCCATTTCTAACACTTTCTGCAGTTGCAATGCCCTGTTGAGAGAAGAATATAATTTCATAATGCATGTTTATTCTGCTTACTGGCAACTGAGCATTTGAAGGAAATCAAATTTATTAGCATGCCTGATACATTGCTATTTGCAGCATGTTTTCCGTCATCTGCCATGCAATCGATGGGTTGAAAGACGAGTATACCAGAAAACCCATGAAATATCATATTACCCCGAGGTTGGAGCTGTTTAAATTTAAAAATTAAGTTAGAAGAAGGTCTTTAGAATGCTGCAGGGTGTCAAGTCTCTGTATGAGGAGGAGAGTCTCTGCAATCTTTCCACCCTGCTCCTCAGGGTTTATCTGCCTGTGTTCAAGATTGGCTCTGCCAAGGTGCAGCCATGCAGCCATGCAGCCTTGGATAAAATTGCTGTGAATGTTGTGAGAAAGTGCTGTGAGGTGTCTCATGGAGCACCTCTTTCTCCTTGCTCAGGAGATGCAGATTCAGGCTCTTGATCCTTGTTCTTCACCTGAGCCATCTGGCAGATATAATCTTCCTGGCCTTGCACTTTGCTGACCCTGGTCTGCCAACTTCGTTCCCTGGCTTGACCTCCTACTAGCCTTATCGGTGGTGCTGGTGTGGTGGCTGCAGTTACCCTGGCTGCCCCTCCTCACTGTCCCAGAACTGTGCAGCTCTTCTTGTTGAGATGCTGTGGTCCTGTGTCTTCATTGGAGAGGGGTGAGGTTCCTCTCTGCAACCCTTTGATCCCAGCACTTGTGGACCAGCTGGTCCCTGACAGAGTGTCAAAAACAAAACAACTTTTGAACCAGAGGGAGAGGTATCATGTATCAGTGTCATAAACTTATTTGGAAGATGCACCGGACTACCACTTCCAAAGTTGCTTTTATGCTTGCTTTCAGGGATGCCCTTCCTGAAATGTTCTGAGCAGCTGCTATCCTGCCCTTTGCTGCCTACATTCTTTCACAAGACTAACAAGCAGCCAGCTTGCCAGGGGCGGAAAGCAAGACAGCCTGGTGGATTCCTTCACATTTAAGTGGGGGCAGTAGGTGGGGAAATCCATGAGGAGGAGATCTTTCTTTTCATCCTCCCTTAAAACTGCATGCCAATCAGCCTGCATAACCTCTGTGGGATCCCAGGAGTTCTCAACATCAAAAATCAGGATGAATTCTCAAATTATATCTGCTTTAGAGAAGGGATATTCCCTCTTACAGTCCTTGAGCATCAAATCAACTAGTAATGGTTCTGTTTTCAGAACATGTCCAAAATCTCTGAAGGTGCTCCCTGAGAACTGGTTGCAATCATTCAAGTGAATTAAGTGTGCATCAAAGGATGCACTTTTAATTTCTTTAACTTGTGAAGACTGTCTATGCAGGACAGTTAGTCTAACCTAGAGAACTTTCAAAGTGCTATTGATTTTGATCAACTCCAGTAGATCAGGCAACTGCTACTTCACTATTCACTTTCATACAGCACAACAGAAAAAAATCAATGTTATGTTGGTCATCAAATCTTGGCATTTTTTATGATCTTAACAATTCTTTTTTTTCTTTCTTTCTTTTTTTATTTTTTTTTCTCTGAACAGGAAGACAAGAAAACACTCTCATTTCTCTTCTCTCACCCAGCAGATGTATTTAGATGCTGGGAATTGTTTCTTTAAAGTATCTCCACAAAATCTTTACAAATATGTAGTGTCGCATTGCCAAGGCATGTGTGGGAGTTTCTTGAGCTAGTTGCCATGTATCCTTTCAGCATGCGATCTATGTAGCAAAGAGGTTGCTATGATAAGAATTCAGCTTTTGCTTTTTAAAAATGTAGCACTATATTCCATAATCAAACAAACTTCTGCAAGTCACTAGCATGTAAATGCTGCTACTCTGAGCTACCACATCTTTCAAATTCAATGGTTTTTTACTCTAATTTCTTTATGGACAGAAATTTTTAGCATGCAAAACCAAATTTTCAAACAGTAAAGCTGTGAACTTAGAAGAATCGAGTTGCTTGTGCTTCACTCATACTTCCTTTCCAAAATAAAACAAGATGTTTTAGTCATGCCGTTGTAGGATTACACAAGTTCAATAGCACACAAATTACAACTTTTTCACATGTTTTGGGAAAGATTCTGTTTTCAACAACCACAGTACATTGACAGGAGCCCAGCTGGCAGCAGCACTGGACCCTAAGGCCTGTCAGTACTGCTCCTTATCCAGAAGTCACTCAGTGCTATTAAAAGGAGTTCTTACTTTGATAGTCTCTATTCTTCCCCACCCCATCACATCCAATTTCATTTAACAAAATCATCTCATCTACTCCCATGCTCTGCTCTGTCCCAGATGACCTTCATTCTCAGCAAATTACTTTAGAAAGCACCCAGCACCCACCACACTATGCAGAAGGGAGGGGATTATATTTCTAGAGCTTTTCAACATCTCCCAGATAGATAGTCTCTCCTACGCATGAGAACTGCTGTGCTTCCATAGAAACCTCTGCTTTTCTGCAGTTACTCCATTGCATCTCCTGGCTTCCTTTGCATACTTACAGCATAACTCATCTCATGGCTTGGCTTCG
>NW_010416892.1:169850-171611 GCF_000710305.1 Buceros rhinoceros silvestris | reverse complement strand
GGTGGGGGGGAGGGAAGGGCAGAAAATCTCAAAACCAAGGCAGTGAAGTTTTGAAAACAAATAGTCATGACAGAGAAATGAAACCGCTTTTTGATGTTACAAATGAAAATGTAATAGCTGAGGGGATACAGTAGCCAAACTATGTCAAGACCTTTAGGCTTACAAAAAAGTCTCTAAGCAAAGTCTTACATTAACTCAGTAAGCACTGCCACGTGAAGGAAGATTCCAAACGGACTGCAAACAAAGGCTGCTGATAAGCAGCAATATGTATAAACTCAAGGATGAGTAGCAAGATGTACCAAAGGAAGTTTTTAGGTATTTTCTTGTTTCACAAGTTCCATAAAGATATGAAGAGCATTAAGAATACTTTGATTACGTTACCACATGAGACAGACTGTTTTGTAAGCACACAAGTGTATTAAGCTCTAAGGAATATACCAATGCAAGCAAAGTGATTACTGTTCTGTTCCAGCAGAAGTATATCAAGACAGCTGTGCAAAACAGGGGCATAGCTGGGATTAGGGTATGCTGTACTCGCTCTCCCATCTGGACACAAGCAAGGAACCCATGTGACTCTGAGCCAAGCTGTTCATGCAGTGCAACCAACCTTCTGGAAGTACTCCAAAAGGCATCCTAGAGTACACCTGATAATTTTGTTCACAGTCACTGAGCCATACTGACAGGCGTGAGGGAGACCAGACGGTATTACGTCCTTTGGGAGTGACTGTTGACTGTTCACACAGATCTCCGTGTCTTTTCAACTACTGCTTCTGCCTTGTATCATAGAATTTCCAAATGCCCATCTTCAAAGTGGATCTGATACTGTGTCTTAGGAGAGCTTATTCAGCGCAAGCAGAACAACGAATGAAAGAATAGCAAGGAACGAACAAGCAGGAACAAATAAACAGAATTTTATTTAAAAAGAAAAATTAAATGAAGACTTATGTTCTCCATTCAAAAGTGCCGATGGACATGAATAATATAATGTGTAAATTGAAAGTGTGGCACAGCCTATCATGGTGTTTAAAATATTAAGGTATGTATGTGTTGGATTGTGCCCATTCATGTCTCTAGGAGAAAAATACAACGTACCATTCAAGGAAAGGTATTGGTATAGAAATTTTAATGATGAAATAAAGAGACATGTATAAAGGTAACAAGTTAAAGCTATAACTTGTCTAAAACTTACCTATAATAATAAAAGTCTCTACCATTTTGCTTTACTAATTAGCTGAATACATGTCAAGAATGACTAATGAATGATTAATTATAGCTTGCTGTTAACCTGGGAATAAAGATTAAGAGGCAAATTCTGAGTTAAACCCAGAATTACAAAGATCCTGCAACAGTGACTCTATGCACAAGCATATTCAATCTGCAAAAAGGAATTGTAATGAGGAGGTGATTGTAACAGGATTTTGGGGGACACCTTTTTCTGTATGTGTTTGGTTTAGGCATAAGGCAGAAAATGCACCTTTACTTCAGAAAGGACAACTTATGAGTTGAGTTGCCACCCTGGAAAACTTCTCTTACTATTCTGTTCAAATGTTCCACTGTTCAAAAAGACACTGACTTTGTCTGAAGAGAGTAAAATGAGAGGAAAACTACTTGTCAGTATTTCTGAAAAAGCAGAAAGGAAAAGGAAAGAAAATGCTGGAGTGATACAAATGGTTCTCTCTAAATATGTGTTTGGTACTAGGAGGGAACATTATTGCAAATAATCCTTTCTTTTTTTTTTTTTTTTTTTGTCACAGACTGTTT
>NW_010416892.1:139199-169806 GCF_000710305.1 Buceros rhinoceros silvestris | reverse complement strand
GGGAACATTATTGCAAATAATCCTTTTTTTTTTTTTTTTTTTTTTTTGTCTGGCATAGTTTTCAAGTTTCAGAAGCAAATGGTATGTGAAATACATTACAGTGTCCAGTAGAGCTGGACAAAGATTTAGAAGCTATACCATGGAGACAAAATCTGTATTGGCAAGGAGATAAGCTAGAACATGCAAACTTTTTCCTGTTTGCTGATTTCCATGTTTTTGACAGAGACTCTTTGAGATTCCCGAGGCAATTTTTCTGTGCAATGCCAGGAAATTAAACAACAATCTCCATTCAAATACAGGTTCCACTGTTGAAGTAACCAGATGGACCTCATCCAGATCAATGAAGTAATTTTATTTCCACCAACAAAGGATCCAACTCTATTTTTAACTTTTCCTCCTTCTCCATATTCTTTTGTGCTCTTTATACTGTGTTCTTTCAATATTTCTAAAGGACCTATTTTCTCTTCTTCCACCAAAATTATCACATATAATTTTGGATTGATTCAGTTTGCCAAAACAATACAGTCACAATTTTCTGGTGATATGAAAATGGATCTTGCAATTAAATATATTCTGCAGTGGCAAAATCTTTCTCTGCTCAATTATATATATATATATATCTAATTTTAGAGATCAGCGTCATCCTCACTCCAACTGTCCTGACAAAGCTAGAACAAGTATTTGGTATTTTTGTCATATGTTATTCTGCTACAGAGCACTAAGGCTTTCAGAAAGATGTTTTTCTTCACCAGAGAGAAACTGCATAGAGTCAAGCATTGACAATTGGGAGAATGTGATCTGATGACATTATTCAGTTGAGTGACTCAGTGTATCTACTCAGGCATGAAAAAGAAAGGAGCTGTGTTTTAATGTGGTGTGTACTGTCACAGGACTACCAAAGGAAATACAAGCGGGTGACAATGTGCAGCTACATTAAAGCCCTTAATGTTCAAGTTCCTCAGTACTGTGTGTTGTGAGCAGAAGCAGAACATTAGAAACCTTTGGAGCACCAGTGACACATGGCACAGCCTGCATAAAGTGTAGTACAATCCTCTGTGAATGCAAATCTCTTGTGACAAAACTGCAATTGTTCTGGTCCTGTGAAATTAGAGTCTATGTGCAAAGTCAAAAGTCCACTTTGTATTTGGATTCAAACCTTTCTGTTGTTGAATGTTATGTGATGCTGGGGTTTTTATTCAAGGGTCCTCTTAACGAGTAGGATTTTTTATATGTCAGAAACATCAGCCTTTGGTCCCTATGTCCTTTAATATGTAATTAGTCAAAAGCCATAACAATGTATACTGCTTTAAAGGTATATTTTTCCAAATATACTGAGAGGAACACACTGAGAAATTAATTCTATAAAATATAGAAAAAATTCAATATCCAAAGAAACAAGCTGCTTTGTTTTATAAGCTGGGAGCAAGCTCAGGAACACATGGCTACTTTTCTAACAAATGCCTTTAAAAGAAATTTTCCCTTGAAGTTCCACAATAGTAAATAAATCCAGTTCCCTCTCTATTAACTGAACCAGACTATTTGAGGATATTCTGTAATAAACTACTGCTCTTTTTGTCAACTAAAAGTTCCTGCTGTCGTTAAATTATTTAAGTAGTCCAAAGAACAGAACTCTTCTAAATGTCTGCTGCATCCTGTGTTATTTTGAAAGAAGATACTGACTTGAGAGAGAGGAAGAGAGAAAGAGAGAGAGGGAGCAAGTGGCCTGAATGCCAATATTCCTGTGTCTTGTTTCTCTTTTCCTTGCATTTTTAAGGTCTTTCTTTAAAACCAAGTTTTAACAGGCAGGATTAAGTAGCATTTCCCTGTACATTTCTACCTGAAAACATTTTTTTTTTCTTTGTTTTTAATAAACAACATTGGAAAAAAACCCCCATAAATTGTTTAGACATAAATAGAAGTTGCAAGGTCAAGTGACACTGTCTCTGTGGTTTTATCATGAGTCTTACAAAACACATTTGCAATTATACACATTGTGGAAACAGCCTGAATGGTAAAGTTAAAGAATTATTTAATAGTCTTTTTACAGCCCAGGTTTCCAACTTTCAGAGTTGATGAGATACACTTGAAAATGTGGCCAAAGATCCTAGAAAAAGAAATGCTGGAAAATAATAACTGCAAACGAAGACATTTGGAATAGAAATTTAGAATCCTTTAATCTGAAGATGAGTGATTGACTGATTGACTGAGATTTTGAGCAGTTCTGAAGGACAGACTCTACATATAAAGAGCTGTGTAATTCCCGTATGGTTTAAGGCACTGCAAGCGCATGCTGACGTCTTCCGGGCCACTGTTTTACTCTAATGGCAGATGGCACAAGGAAAGAAAATTGCTATTTCCAGAAAAGGACAAGAGCTTGCTTAAAGGAGGCAGGCTCTGAGGAGCTTGTAGAGGCACTGCAGAAAGGAGATCATGAAATGAAGGCATTTTGCAGGTGCTAAAGACCAGCTGAGATGTCTGCCAGCATATGAGAGACAAAACAATATGCCCTGGATATTTCTGGATGTATCTGAATGGCACAATATACTTGGATTGCTTTTTCTGCTGTCTCTAAGCTATAGACTTGAAAGAAGTTTCTTGCATGCCATATAAACATTTATAGCGACACTGCAGTGAAAGGAAAACCTTAAAGTGTAGAAAGGAAAAAAAAGAAAAAACATCAGTCTCCTGAATTGTTTCAGACTCAACATTCATGTGTTGACAAAGTTAGCTATTCATAATTTAGAAATAATAGTGTAAGCATTGTGTATTATTAAACTGCAACAAAGGGAAATGATAAAGATATTTCTTTTTTTGCCTGGCATATTCTGGGGGAGGAGGGCGGAGTCGCTATGTACTTGAACTGTACAATATTTACTGAATTTAAATTACATTTTGTACACACTATAAAGGTCTTTGTATACAAACAGTACAGTTATAAATGAGGAACTGTAAAAGACATAATAATTTAGCCATGTTAACATATTATGTGTATTATTCAGTGAGTGAATTAATTGTACCCTGTGCATTTTTTATTAATCATTGAATTATTGGTCTGTAAATATTCAATTTTAAACTTTATTGATTTGCAATATGTATGTTTCAAGATTAGAGTTTGGCCACATTCACTTTCCGTTCTGTCATTACCTGCTGATTAGTTTATCTATAATTAAAGTCAATAAAATCTACTTAATGTACTGTGCTCCTGAGTATCATTAAGTACTGGTTGTAATCATGGAACTACTTCAGTGCTTTGGAATCCTAAGGACATATAGAGGATGCTCTGAAATTCTCTCTCTTACTGCATAAACACTTTTAAACACACAAACCATGAATTGATACCACAATTTTATTTTAAATTATAACCACTAGGTGTAAAGTCACATCATTATCTTAAATTCTGGTTTAGTTGCAGATTTAGTATGTAGCGATCCATTGGAATAAAGTGGCCATCTTTAATCAACAATCACGCATACTATTGTAGGGAGATACCTGATCAAATAAAAGAGAGCAAAGGGTGATGTGGTTACTGTGTCAGTTTTGGTCTCCATAGAATCTGGCTTATGCACTTTTTTGCCATGGAACTCTGTGTAGTAGAATAATGTCAGAGAGGCCTCCAAAACACCAAGCATCTCAAAAATCATTCAGTAAAGCAAAAAGTAAACCACATGCTAAAGAATTTTGATCCATTTAATTTCTCCATGTCAGATCAACATAGTCCTAGAAGTATCATGAACGAAGTTCTGCCCATCACACATCTAAGCTTTCCAGGCCTTGGAAGGGCGAGGGTACCAGGAATAGGATTTAAAATAGATAGCTAGCTGATCAGGGGAAGTGTTCAACTAGCCAGCTACAAGAAATGGAGAAGTCAAGGGGAGATTAGTCACCCTCTGCTTTGCACCCCTACTCTACATCTAGAGCATTTCATCTGATTTTGAACTCCTTACTACAGCAAAGGTAGGGGTTCAGGGGAAGGATACCAGGACGATTGAGGCTGAGTCATTCACTCTGCAAGGAGAGGCTGAAGGACGAGGGATTTTTGAGTCTGAGGGAGAGATGGTTTCAAGGGGTCCTAACAACAGCCCCTTTTGAAACAAAAGGGAAACTACACTGAGAAAATAGAGCATGGTCTTGAAAGTTGTAAAAAGAGAAGATCTAACTGGACATAAGGAAAAACTTTTTCAGCACAAGTACAGTGAGACAATGGAATAGTTCTCCCAGGGTGATTGTGCAGTCTCCAGCCTTGAAGGTTTTTTAATATCCAACTGGATATGACCCTGGGAAACACAGTCTGATCCTGCAGCTGACCCTGCCTGAACAGGAGGCTGTGCTGGAAACCTCCTTAGTTCCACTCCAACAGGCATTTTTCTCTGTTTCTGTGATGTGTTTTAATGGTGTGACTTTTGAAAAAAGAGGCAGTATGAACCACAAACAATGAAAGTTTAAATTTGAGAATGGCCACAGACAGATAGAGGGAAATGTGTGTTTACTTTTCCATTGCTTTTAGTTGTCCTTTCAACAGACCAGACTGGGAAGATTATGACATATGACCACTACAGGACTCAAACAGGTTCATGTTTGGCTTGCAGGGATTACTAACAAGGGATCTTTCATTCTTCTGCACTCTTTCATGTCAGAGGTACGGAATGCTTTGGGTTGGAAGAAACCTTCACACATTTAGTTAGACTTTAAGACTGCTGTGGTACTGAGAATGATCAGTACAAAAGATTGCATTTAAGCACTCCGTAACTCACAGGAGTGGCTGAGGTCTTTTAAATCTTTACTTATGAAATTGTTCAATTTATGCACCTGTGTAAACATACTGTCACAGGCTATACATTAAATATAAGACAAATCAAGTTGAAAACTGCTTTGTCAGTATGATGTTATTTACTGCAGGGTATTTTCTTCCTGAGTGAAAACTACAGATTCTACAATATAGTCTTGTTTTGGTATCTGACCAATTACCAATCAGCTTAACTCTTACTGAGGGATGCTATCATGTAAACTCTGAAGAAAAAAAGTTATTTAATTAGCTACAAAAATGCTGTGTCAATAGATTTTTAAAGAACCACTTATGTCTCTTAAATGTTTGTAATTGCTCAGGTATTCATATGCAGTCAGTAACATTTATTGCCATGTATATTATTTATTAAGCATTAATAGACATTTCTGTTCTTGAATCTATCCTTTATTTTACTGGTTTCAACATGAAAATATTAAAGTACTTAATAGGCCTGTTAGAATCCCATTATTTCAGAGTGTCTATTCATTCTTATTCAGAATGCGAATTTGAAATGTCCCAGAAATCAAAATGTAAGGTCCTAAATGGAGCTCTATAAAATTCCTTCCTTTGCTAATATAACATATTATGCATCACAGAAGTAAAATTTCATTAACACTTATACCACTGGAAATTAAATTAGTTTAAAGGGTAAAATTAAATCAATTAGCTCATTTTCATGTTTACATTATAAATTTGAAACAATTCATCTCAATTTGTAAAACTTTGCTGTACAAAATACTAAAACGTGTTGTATACTTATGTCCTCCACGTAAGGATACGAGCTGCTCTGAATGATTTAGACCTACTTCAGTTTATTTTCTGCAAATAGATACCAAAAGGAATAAATTCATACCAGAAATTTGCTTGCAGGTTTGGTATTGGTTCAGGGGAGTTGTTTCAGCCAAATATTTTCCTTTCAAATAATGTAAAAATCACTGGGATTTCTTGACCAAATATTTTAAAAACCCAATAGGAGTAAATGACCTGACTAAGGATAAAAAGACAAACCTCACTGGACTACTATGAGCTTCTTTTCCCGAACCTGTGTGAAGAGAGGAACATTTATGTCACTTTATCACTTTAAGGGGTATTGTAACTATGCTAATGTAATTATTACAATGTAAATATATTTTGTGTGTAACAGCTCCTTTCTGAAGCCCATAGATCAGGGACTTTCCAAAAAAGAGAATACCTTTGTGCTAGGTTAGTGTTTGGCACGGTTTTGGTGGTGGAGGATGAGGCTGCTGTCATGGCCCCTGTAAGAAACTTTCCAAAAAGCTCCAATTCGGACCCGCCTCTGGCCAAGGCTGAGCTGATCAGCACCTCTGTGAATAAACCTGTTTAAGAGGGGAAACCTGTTTTGCAGCAGTCTTTATTTTGGGAGCTCTCTTTTGTTTTGGAGTGGATAGGACAGGAGAGATAATCATGTGGGAGACAACCATGCAGTCACCCAGGGTAGTGAGGAGAAGGTTAGAGGGACACACCAGTACACCCATTTCCCTTTGGCCCACGGCAAGATGGCAGGCTGAGACCTTGCAGACCCCAGAGTTCACTAGTGGAGAAAAAGTCAGTTTGCAGTATGTGCAGAAGCCCATGCTAGAGCAGAAAGTTGTGTAGAGGCCCGTGCTGGAGCTGTCAGTTCATCCTGTAAAAGGTGGTGACTCTGAGCAAGACCAACACTGAGGCAGTTTGTCACTGGGAGAACTGCTGCTGGCAGAAGATCTCCACACTAGCAGGAAGAGTTCATGGAAGACTGTCTCCTACGGGAGCGGCACCATGTTGCCACAAGGTAGAACTGTGAGGAGCGTTTTCATTGAAGAAGAGTGAGGGGCAGAAGCAGCATGTAGCAAACTGGGACTGATCTCAACCTGCCATCCTCTGCCCCAGCCCTGCACCAATTTTGGGGGGTAGGTGGTAGCAAAGCTGGGCCCAGGAAGAAGGGAGGGGTGGGAGGAAAGGTTTATCTAAGATCCTGCTGTTTCTCTTACTGTCTTACTCTGATTCAATTCATGATTTAGTAGCGGTATTGTTGTTTAAATTAAATTCATTTTGTTTCCCCAAGTTGAGTCTGTTTTTTGCCCATGATCATAATTGGTGAGTGAGCCCTCCCTATCCCTTTTCTCAATCTTCAAGACTCTTGTACTTACTCCTACTGGAGTAACAGAGCAGCTGAGTGGTGCTTAATTGCCAGCTGTGTCTAAACCACGACAACCTTGAACAATTACGTATAAAATAATGAAATCTTAAATTTAATGGAATAGGTAGCAATTGACTATTATGAATTCATCTAGAAAAATCCTTCTTTGTTGCTCCCTGTTCGTTAGTTCTAGTAGGTCTTCAGCTAGCAGAGACAACGCTTTTGTCTAGCTCCACCACAGCTATTTTTGCACAAAAATATTTGCTCATAAATATCCTATACTATCCAATAGGTCAAAATTGTCACTTTTTTCTGCTTCCATTTATCAGACAAAATGCATAAAAACATGGGGAAAAAGTCAAATGCTCAATTATTAATTAACTTGTCAAATAGTCTGTAGTTCCCTGAATCTTCCTTTTTGCCTTCTATGTAGACAGCAATATTTTCCAGTCCCTCTTCCTCTCATCTGGACTTTCTCCTGACTTCCATAGCCTTCCCCCTCCCAAAAAGATGGAATGGCTTTGCAGTGGCATCATCCAACCCTATCAGCACCCTTAGATGCATCCATTAAGGTTCCAATGATATATGTCTATATACTTTGTTGTAATCTGTACAAATGGTCCCTAACTTGGCCCTCTTCTATTAGCAGTTCAGTGCATGCTTCATTGTTGTTTCCAGGCATAGATGTAGGCTGACCTGACCTGTGAAGACTGAAAAAAGGTAGATATTGAGTACTTCATTTTTTTCCTTTGTCATTTGTAAGTGATTTACTAGCCTCATTCTGCAGCAGTTTGCTATGCCTGCTCTTCTTCCTACTTGCTCCAAGTACAGTAGACTGTACCAGTCTTGTGCTTCAAGAGTTGTACACTCTGAGTACCTCCTAGCACTAAAACCTTCTTCTTTATTTGTAAGCAATCAGTTCAATAGAGCACTACTTCTAGTCAGCATAGCCAGTAGATGCATCAATTCTTGTGACTAGCTTAAAAAAATCTCATAAATTATTTCTGCACCATTATGTTGTTTTTTGCAGTCCCCCCTGCAGATCAGAGGATTTTCTGAATTATCACTAGTCACTGTTCAGCTCTCAAGAGATAGTTAGAATTTTCATCCTGACCAAAATAAATATTATCAAGCAAGAATATCTGGGAACATGTAGTAGTGCTACCTCACAAGTCAGACAGACAGACAGAGGAGTTGCCTATACCGTCTTGCATGCTTTCGCTGTACAAGTACCAAGACCATTTGAACACTGGACCTCCTTGAGCACTATTCTATTTAAATGTACCCTCAATAGTATCAAAACCTAACCCTCAGAAAATATTCTGAAGTTTATGTTTAATGCAAAAAGAAGCATGCAATAGAAACAGGTGAAATAAACTGTCCTTTTTTTAAGCAATACTGTGGTGTTACCTGATGCTACGTGACCTAAAGGCTAAACAAATTTGGAACAAATTTCCAGGGAGACTTATGGTTGAATTTTTAAGTGATGAGTCTCCCTTTATTTCAGTTGAAGTTATAGCAACATGCTCACTGTAAACATCTATACTACCAACAGTGACATTTACAGTTTCCTATTATTTAGAGTAAGAATATCAGTTTTAACGTCTAATGACTGGAATGACTCTCAGCTTGGAAAAGCCAGATATTGCTCTTGCCCCCAAAAAAAAAACCCACCAAAAAAACTCTTGAGTATTTTCCCAGAAAGTTTAAATTAAGATTCAACAGTTTGATTCTTTTGTCCAATTTTTCTCAAATAGAGTATTATATTCCAGTTGCATTTTATCTTCTTTTTTTTTTTTTCAACCCTTCAATTGTAGAATTGAGCCTCCACTTTGGCAATATTCCCATAGCATTTTCTCCACTCAAATAACATCCCTTTCCAAGCCATCTAGTTTCCGTTTGCAAATCTCTTGAGTAATGGATAAGAGGAGATTACACCACCTCTCTAAGCCAACTTACAAGCTTACCAAAATACTACTGGAAAAACTTAGCATTCTTATTTATATGTTTCCCAACAGAGGGCAAATTAGTTTTGGAAGCCTTCAGGATCTCATAATATGGATAGGAGATTTTTATGATTTATTTATACATGCAGAAGGTTTCAATTAGATGGTAAGGGTGAAAGAGTCGCAGTTGAAGATGGTGGTTTCTGTTCTAGTTACAAGCCTAAAATTGTATGATGAGTCACCAGACCTGTAGACTTCTATGATGGAAGATATTGTACTAAAAGAGTATGCCGACATCTCTACTTATTTTCCACACATAAAACAAGAAAGCCATGTCCTATTTATCTGATGAACACAAGTTCTAGAAAATATTTTGATGCTATAAAGCATTTGGGTTTCCTATTTTTCTGCTCTTGTTTATTCCTCTAGATACTTTACTCCAGAATTCTAAGTATTATACAGTCTAGCAGTGGGTCTCCATCTCAGGGGTGTTAACACTTGTTGCAGAATAAGTCAACCATTACAGAATACAAAAGAGTGATTTGAATTCCTTCTTCTGTTGCCACCATAACCAGTTTCTGGAATATCCTGATACTTTTGCCCCATGACCTTTTCCAGCTGCTTATTGAGATCTCAGAATTATTGCAAAGACATTTTCAGATGCTGTAACACTTCTGGAGGAACGGAGCTTGCCATGTAGGAGCCACAGCAAAACACAAAGCAGCATTAAGGTAGATGGCATGTGACCTCTGAACAGAAAGCAGTATTGACATCGTAAGGCACTGATATCATTAAGTTGCTCAGTTCAGTACGTTATTGCCCACTCAGCTAAGACACACTACTTGACTGAGTGTCACAGGTTAAAGCCTACACAACAGCACAGCTCATCTGAGTTCTTAATTACGCTGCCCGGCTCTAACTGCTTACACAACTGAAATGTGGAATATAATGATTCACTTAATTTGAAGTAGTTCCTGAGATTAAATCTGTAGTTAAATAACAGCTTTTATAGTCTGGCTATTGAAAATGTAATCAGAAATGCAAGATGTACAGAAAACTAAATCACTGGAAGCAATTATCAAGGTACCTGTACATGTATAAAATGGGCTGGGGATTTGAACAAGAGACCTAGATAGCTGATAGTAGCTGAACATGTAATTCACTTAAATTTCACTATGGCTAATTGCTGTAAGAAAATAACAGGAAAATTGTTTTGTTATCCACTCTCTGAAACAAATGAAACAGATGAAACAAATGCTTTGAAGACAATGTCTTTTATGAAGGAAGTTATTATAACTCTAAGGAAGAAGATTGCTTACACAGCAGGATACAAACTACAGCAATTTATGAAAGAATGGCTTCCGGCTTATGTGGTGATTCTGCCAAGCTGATGATTTGTGAAGTAACATGGCACAGCTCCTGCAGTTTGTCTGTTATACTGGTATGATTTATATGCAAAATCTATCTACTATGGCATCTACAGGATTTCTGAATGGATAACAAATTGACATAGAATTTGAGGAAGAAAAATCAACTGCACTGTCCATACTCCTGTTTCCTATGTAAGAGAAATTTTGGCAAAATATATTAACATCAAAATCACCAGAAGGCAAAGAGATTTGAGCACACAGATTTGAGTGATTTAGATGTAATCTGCCAGTGCCAAGAAACCTGAATCTCTGATCTTTTCCTTACTATCACCTGGCAATACAGTAATGTCAGGTTTTTAAGGTGCTGTGGGGAATATTAATTTTTAATGTACTCATGGAGCTTTAAGTACGTTTTTTCCTCCATCACTAGTATGAGATGTAACAAAAGTAGCAACAACAAAGAGGAAGAAAGAAAACATTTTAAAAAATCTCTTAATCTTACCCTTTGTGTGTTCCAACAGGAATTTTGGACTTTCATTCTCTCTTTTGCTTCTGAGGACAAGACTTTTTGATCCCCTCAAGTACAGCAAGAAATCTTGAAAAAGCATTTAAAAGTAGCGCTCTGGAATCTCCTCTTTCTTTTCCTTTAAAGTTACAAATGCTTTTAGGTTGAAAGATTTGTTGTTCTACATTCCTGAGAAAGCTAGAAGGGTCTTGAAGGAAGCCCTGGATTGTTTCTACATCTGAATGATCTGCAGCTTGATGAGGCCCAGTCAACTCTTGCAAGGGGGCACTTGGGGAAGGAGGCTTAGTTAGGGAAAAAAAAATCACTTTGATAAGTAAACTTCAAAAAGCATGTGTGTAGGTTGTAGAAACGTGTCATTGGAAGGTTTAATTTCGGTCTGTTTTGTGGGGTACTTTAAAATTGGTCTAGATAAAGATTTACTACAAGTGACACAGTTATTACTGATCAAGTTCTAAGTAGGTAAGGTGAGATAATATCACTTATTTCAGTCTTATCAGGAATCTTCACACCTTTCTTTCCATAAATAAATGAATAAATTTACTTCTCCCCCCAAACCTGTCGCATTGTCTTCTCATTCCAAAAATCTAAAGGTATTTCAAGCTGATAATGGTCTTCCTCTGCTAATGTTTTCATCCGTCTTCCCTAGCTGTTCTTTCTATGCTTACAGTGAAGTCTTCTCCTGATCTAAGGCGTGTGATGTAATTTCAATTTTATCTTTCTCCTCCATTAGCTGATGCTGCTTTTGTAGTTTATTTTTGAGCTCTCCAGGTCAGAAATAGCTGATCCTGAGGGTAGTAGTTCTTATGACAAACAAGTTCTGGTCTGACTGGCATCAGGCACCTAAATTTTTCTATAACTTCCTGATCCTTTCTTGATGATCACAGCCAGCAGATGCAAATTTTCTGACTGACGTTCAAATCTAGTTAGCCCTGACCAAGTCACAAAATGTTCACTTAATATTCCTTAAGAATGTTACTTTAATGCCCAAATGTGTTGTGCATCAGAATCCTCAATTCCCAGAATGAGTATCTTTTGGTAATTGAAAATTCCAGCTCATCTTATTCTGAAACTGTAGTTACTTAGCGTGAACTAAATCTCTTTTCTTCCAGCATCTGTGAATGATTCTTGATGTCTCTGAGCATCTTTACAAAGTCCTGCACAAGCATTTGGTGACTAGGGCAGCTTGGAAGTATTTTATTCATTTGCAGTTTTTCCTCCAACCTAATCTCTCTAGTGATTTAGACCACTTTTTTCAGACCCTGCCCTTCGTATTCAGCACTTGTTCTTTTCTCTGCTCTCAATAACAATGTTTTTGACCCAGCCACCGATCTGCATCTCATTTTCATTCATACTTCCTCTTCTAAAAATAATTTAAATATCACGATTAATGATTTCCTTTCAGGACATATCTGAAAGGATTTTTTGATGCCTATCTTTTCAACCGTGGAAACTTCGCAGTGCTTCACTGTTGAAATATTCACATTTCCTCTAGGCAATCCCTTCCACGTCAGTCTGTTAGTGCTTTTAGGTTTGCAGAAGGAAATAAACTTGCAAGACAAGCAGACAGCTTGTGAGCTAAACCTCTTGAGCTTTGAGGGTCTTGTTTGCCTGAAGGGTGATCACAGTTCACTGCAAATCTTCTGAGTTCCATTTTGTTAATAAAAGTACAGCATGTAGCAGATTAAATGAAAAATGAAATTCAATAGTAATTCCTGAAGGACTTCAGGGATGTGTTACACTGACAATGCCAATTTGTCTTTAATAGGATAGATATTTTACCTGTGAAACATCAAAATCATTTTATATGGGTGTATGTCACAGCATGCTGAAGCATCCTTCTGGTTAGAACAGTAATGTAGTCATAATTAAAAAAAAAAATCACAGTTTTGCCCTTTATCTTTCCAGGGTTTGTAGTTTTTATGAACATAATTGTACATTCAATGTACTCAAATATAGCCTAGTAAAATCAGATTTTTAGTCAAAAATTCAAGAAACTTCCAACCATAAGAACTCCTAAAAGCCACTCCACTGGCTCCATTAGCAGTGATTAGAGTTGCACTGTCTCATGGAATAAACAACACCACCTGTTTACTGTGTGTTGCGTCTTGTGGAGGCATGTGTCTTTGCTAGGCTTTTTTGTTATTTTTTTATTTATTTTCTTCAGCTGTTTTGTGTATTAGGCAGGTTTTAAGGGAGATTTTGGTCACCTCTGAAATAGTTGTGCTGCACAAGTTGTCAATGCTAATTATTTCTCATATCCTGGGTACTGACATATCTTGGATATGAGCTGAGCTGTACTAACTTCAGGCTGCAGCAATAATGTAGCATTGACTTATATTGAATAAAATTAGTTTACCAGTGTGGGGGGTTGAACCCAACCAACAGCCAAGCACTCATATCGCTGCTCTCTCGTACTGCCCCCCTCTCCAGAAGGTTGGGGAAAGGGAATAGAAAGAACAAAATGAAGACAGTTTAATCAGTGAAGAAAAGAGGGAGGGGAAAAGTTGTGCAAAAGAAATCACTCACCACCTCCCCCAGGGAGATCAATGCCCATTACAAACAGCCACCTTGGAAAACAAATCCACCCTTCTTCCTCTGCCAGAGTTTTTATTTCTGAGTGAAACATTGGCCAAGTCAGATCAGCTGTCCTGGCTATGTTCCCTCCCAATTTCTTGCCCACCTCCAGCGTACTCAAGTAGGCAGAGCAGAGAGAGGAAAAAAAAAAGGAGAATGCCTTAACACTACAAATCATTGCTCAGTGGTAGCCCAGGCATTGTTTTATTATCAGCACTGGTTTAACCACAAATCCAAAACACAGCAGCACACTGGCTGCTAAGAAAACGTTTAACTCTACACCAGCCAGCTCCAGTACTATCTGCTAACCCAGCACCACTGTTTACAAGGATTACAGACACCGCACTGACCTTCTGTCCAAGAACCATCTCTGCAGCATTGTAGCTTGCAAAGTAGTACAGTTACAAAACGTGAATTATGAACTTAATTTTTTGTTTGAATTGACATCCTTTAAAAGGAAGTATGAACAAAAATAATGTTATTATGGTGGAAGATTTTGAACTGCTTTAACACACTTAAAGTGTTGATATTTTTTCTACTCTGATTTGGACCACAGTTTTAAGATCATGTTCTGTTTCCTCAGTATGAAAACACAGTGTCATTCTTTCAGAACTCACCAAGAAAAGTTCATCTGGGACGTTTTCTAGGTTATTACATCAGCATTCCAGCATCCTACAGCTGCAAATACATCTTGATCTGCTGCTTTCCACAGATTTGCATTTACAATTAACTGTCACATGCAGAGTTACTGTTAGTTTTAAAAACTCAAAAAAATTCTCTTTACTTATTTTTTTAATAATGAAAATTTCTCAGTTGTTTTCTTTTAACACTGAAAATTAACTCCCAGTGAAAGAAGTGAATGACTTAGTAAGTTTGTGCTTATAGCACTTACATTCATACTTCAGCACCTAACCTTGGAGGAGAGAGAAAGAAGATTCCCCCTCAAGGTTTCTTTTGAATCCAATCAAGATTGCAATTATGTGGTACCCATACTGGAAGTCTCAGGTGAGTACATATGGAATAAGGGACAGGCTATTCCATTGCCCTAAGAGCCTGTACATCCAAAGATGATGAACTCATTGCAATTCAAATCCAAAGGGCAGCCTGGTCTCTGATTACTACTCAGGAAAATTTAAATTGTGGACTTTTTGAGTAAGGAAAATGAATTAGATTTCCAAATCAACACTAATTTTTAATACTTTGTTTCATGGCGGCTAAAAAACTCCTTCAATCTTCCTCTAATGTGGACATTGTTTTCAAAATAATGGATCTAGTACTAAGAACTAATATTTCCAATAAATACGTTTGATTTCATCTTGCCCAGTAAAATGTTTTTAACATTTATTATCTGATGCAAGCAATTTTTTACATTTACATAAGTATGGTATTTTACGCAGTAAAGTAGAGATTAAGCCTAAGAAAATTTAAGGTGTGCTTAGTGTAGCTGTTAAAACTAAAGCATTATTTTGGCTGACCCTGATTATATAATTTAGTTCTCCCTTTCCATAGAAAGGGAGTAATTGGTACACGAAACCAACACAGTTGTGGGAGAAGGCAGGCAGGCGGTATATTGTCACAAGGAAATATTCTCACGGTTTCAAAACAAAGCAGAATTATTCTCTTTTATAATGACTGCCAGGGAATGCCTAGAGACTAGAGGTCATTGACACCTCTGTTAACATCTTGTTGCTAATAGCTCGCCTAGAAAAAGCATGGCTTTGAGATGCCACAAAATCAGTTCATAGAATCGTAGAATGTCTGAGGTTGGAGGGAACCTCTGGAGGTCATCTTGTTCAACCCCCCTGTTCAAGCAGGGTCAATTTCCCAGCCATTGTTTTGAACAAGTGAATAGTATTACAAGAAAAGGAACACCAACACCTCTGCTTTCAACTGCTACTTCTGAATTTCTCATAAAGAGGTGTAAAAAGATAGACAGGTATAGAAGAGAGGTTTTAATTAGGAAAATACTCTAGACTTTCCTCTTCCCTTTGTTCTGGTGAAACAACTCTAACTGCCCTAGTACTATGACTCAGATTCTGGTCAAATGGGGGAAAACCAAAACAAAACAAAACCCCAAACCCAAAGATGTTTGAGGATTAAAAAAAAAAAAAAAGAAGAAAAAGAAAAAAAAAAAGGGAAGAGATTTTTTACTTGTCCCACCTCTACAGTATTGATGACTGCAGACAGATCTAAATCAAGGGAAAACAAGGAATGAAAAAGGATTTCACTAAGAGGGACTAGTGTAACTACTATGAGCTGAAAGTAAAATGCTTATACTTGAAAACAGAATAGAGAATCTGACAGCTGGGAAGTCTCAACTGAAATTTTGGAGTCAAAGGTGTTTCTGAGAGACGGTATGAAACAAAGAGCAAGATTTGTAATTGTAGAAAAATCCCATTATACGTGCTTACACCAATATGGGAGTAGGTGAGCAACTGCACAGTTAACTTTGAAAGATTTGAAACTTTGAAATTGAACTTTGAAAGATGAGGCGACTTCAAAATTTATTTGAATGCAGAGTCAGTGCAGATGATTAGTGTAATATTGTTACTTCTCTAGGGAAAGTTGCTTTATAGCCCTACAAATTTACACTGGCAACTATCATGATTCAAATAACAAGCCTACAGAGAGCAAAGAATTCTTGCCATTGCACAAAACTAAATGATGCTTCTCTAGTCTTTGCATTTCTAGGTTGGTGGCCACTGAGAAGATAGCTGAGGAAATATGAACCACATACAAAAAATTTTATCTGAAGTCGCTACTTTAAAATGAAACTATTTTCTCTGCATTTTTTATAGTTACTCAACTGTATTGGGTAGGTTGAATGGATGGATGAATATTGCCTGATCTTTTCCAGTGGCATCTCGTACCTTAAACTATTTTCTTTCTTCTGCAATAGCTGTGTCACAGGCTAGTATTTTTTTATTTTTGCAGGCTAGTCTTTTCTACTTTCCCTAGAGATGTGCTGAATGTACTCAGTATCCATTAGTTCCATTCCATCATCTCTCTGTATCCTGCCTAATAGGATAGGTGAGAAATCAAGTCACTGGACACAGAAAAAAGTATGAAGGTAGTCATACTAAATTGGTAATTAACAGGTATGAATAGTGCTCAGTGGACTGTGACCTTCTACACATGTACATTGTGATTACATCTGCATGCATTCTTTCCTTTTTCTTGTGCCAAAATCACTCTAGTGTAAGTGGATATCAGTGATGCATAGGTATCAGTGATGCATTACACTTCTGTGAATATCATCAGTTTTAAGTGAAAGTTAAATGTTTTAAGTGAACTGAAAGGAAAAAATATTTAGCAAGCAAAGTGGCTTTTGTTTGTTTATTTTGAAGTGTATGATTTGATATCTTAAAACACAGCGGCCCATGTCAGAAATCAGATTTCCAGACTTTGCATTTTTCCTGTTCTACTACATCTTTCCCTCCACATGGTGATGGAACTTACTTCAAGGAAAAAAAAAATGAAAGTACAAAAGATTCCCAGAAATTACTCCCAAATGAAAAACACAATTAAAGGAAATATTAGGACAGACACAAAGAGCTGTCTATTAAGAAAGAAAGAAAGAAAGCAAAAGGAAGAAAGGAAGAAAGAAAGGAAGAAAGAAAGAAAAAACAAACTTAAATCCACAAATAATAAAGAAATGTAACATCCAATATTTCATTTTGTTATTTAAAATATTTCTGCTTGTAGGTCTGACAAGTTACTGTTGAAAGCTAGGGTATGCAACATTTGAAATTATCACAGTATTATCCTGGTTTGAGGGAGAACAGAATTAATTCTATTCAGTGATTTTAATTTTCAGTTCAGTCTTTCATAAGTGACTCAACTTGCTGACATTAATGGCATATTTTTGCAGACAGTATCTGCTTCTAGAAATAATGCTTGGTGTTTACAGTTACTATTTCCAATCACTACAGTGATCTGTCTGCAGAAAGGCTCTGGCTTGTACTTGCTCCTGTGAAGATCAAGGTCCCTGGTAAATCCTGTGTGCCAAGTTGGCGGTGTAGAAAGTAACAGGATGCACCTGCAAGAAGGAGCAGATGGGACAGGTGACTCTAAACTGACCAACCAAGTGTTCCATTCCATATACACCATATTTAGCATAAAGTTGAGTGATCACAGGGTCAAGCCCTCTTCTTCAATGGCCGCCATCCGAGGAGGACTCTGTCTGTTCTGTCTTCAGTCCCAATCCATGCATTCCTGAATCCAGTTTGAGAATCCAGCTCCTGCATCTGGTTCCCATCTGCCACTGAGCCCAGCCTGGGCTTTCCCCAGTGCCTGCCCTGCAGCATCAGTGGTGACGGTGACATGATTGCCATCAGGGGGCTGGGTTCGATATTGGTATTGTATATACTTGTATATATTGCATTAATTTCATTATTTATTAAAGCTGTTTTAGTTTTCTTATCCAACCCATAAGTTTCTCTCTGCTACTCCCTTTCTCTTCCCCTTTGCAAAGGGAGAGGAGTCAATAGAGAGCATCTGCCATTCATCTAGTGGCTGTCCCAGCTCTAACCGTTGCCAAATATAGAGCCCCTGTATTTCGTATCATAAAATCTGCATTTGAACTTCGTATCTTCCCTAGACAACATCTGTCTGAAGCCTTGAGATGCAGCAATGGCTATGGAACTACAAATGTTTTCCAAGGTCAGTAGACCTTGGAATAGCGGTAGAAAAGAATCATGTTTTAGTAAAATTTAAAATAATGTCCATTCACTCTCTTTACTAAATATTACATTTAGCCATTACAGGAAGCAATGGGATAGTAATGTATGTTTCGAAGATAAATAACTGTACTATAATACAACGATATGCAAGATATTTTAAAGTATATTTATTGAGTCTTAGTATTTATGAGATAGATAAAGATAAAACATTATGCTACAGAAAAGTTGTTAGGTGTCTTTTAAAATGCACACAGTATACATTCCATATTTGATTTGCTTTTGAATATTTATACGGAAAAAAAAGGCATTACGATTTTCAAATCCCCTAACTTTACAGAGATGAGTGTGCATAACTGTGGTTTTGAATTCTGAAACATGGTCTGATACACCAAGAGAGATAAAATTGGGTTTCAATTACTATCCAACCTGGTTTTTAAATTCTTCTAAGCCTTGTTAGTCTGTTCAAGAAGTTGGGAAAATTGTGATAGCAGGCAATTGTGATTTGTGTGTCAGCCAAAAAAATGTCTTTGAAAATACCCATATATTTTAGAATTACTAAAATAATAGGCATCATATGAACTGGGCTGAGTCTGTGTTGTAGTTCTGGATCTAATAAATGCCGCATTATCGGTCCTTTGGTAAGGGTAATTAAATATGTTTTGTGCCATACAGTAAAGGCAGACATTACTTATTACATGTTTTACATAACCAAGCTGAAGACTCGTGATGGGAACCACCTTGCTCTATTATGCCAAATTTTAAGATACTTTAAACACTTTTCCAAACAACTTTGGAAGATGAGATCACTACAAAAAGATAGATAGATAGATAGATAGATAGATATTTAAAATATGTTGCACATCGTTTTAAAGGTCCTTAAGTATGAGTAGAGTCTGTGACTGTTACAACAACTTTTTAAGGGGCTCTCAGTCCCTATGCATCTTTGTGTTTCAGGTTGGGAACTCACCAGAGGAGAGAACAGGGAAAAAAGAGATGCAGAACAGATGTTTTGGTTGTTATACTGTCATTTACCATGTATACCACTGTCTACAGCAAAGTGTGACAATCATTCCCCTGAAAGACTTCAGAATCATCCACAGCAAGGACAGCTGCTGACATTCGATAAGGTAAACATGAAGACAGAGGAATATTTTAATCCTCTGATGTGTACTATTGTTCATTGTGTTAGCACATTAGCTAAAGACTGTGGCAATGACTGATCCTTCAGCTGACACGTGTCCATTAATTTCAATCATAATTCAATAACAGGGCTAATTAAAAAGAATAAAAAGTGGGGAATGTAAACAGGCAAGGTTACAATAGTAGTGAATAAAATCAATTGCTATCTGAGGGTCGATGGTTTTAAGTTTAATATTTTGTTTAAGTGAACAGTCTCGGAAAGATTAGCTTGACTAACATAGCCCATTGAAATAATTCAGACTTGTGACTTAAGTCTTGAAAAATGAAAGAGTCTCCATTAGTTTTGGTCTGTAAGTATGATGTTTGCATTGATTTTCCTTTGCTGTAAGCTTCATTGATGAATTTCAAAATGGCAACTTCCATTAATGCTTCATTCCGTCATATTTCCTCCCCTTACCCATAATTTCACTGATTGCCTTTTTTAAATGAAGAAAAGAGATGGAAAATAGTGAGCTGTCTGCAGCTATTTTCCCAGCTACAGCTCTATGCATGTATCCACATAGTTATTATTCATCTGTATTTGTCTCCCATTCTGGCTTTAAAAATAATAATTTATTTTTTAACTCCTTGTAACAATATTTAACTACTGAAACCTTTAATTACTTACACTACTGGCAAGCAGGCTTCACTCAAATGCTGAGATGGTAGTTTTGAACACACAAGCTGAATTAAAAAATGTAAATGACAGAACCTTTCAGTTTTGGGTATGTTGCCACTTCTGAGTGGAATTTGAATGTGGTAAAGATGCCATATAAGTATATGTATGTACATGTGTATATGTATGTAAGTATCTACATACATACACACTGAAGTGTATTCCCTAGTACAATGGTTCATCAAGTATTTTATATTTACTTTTTTTTTTTACAGCTAGGAATCATCATATAAAAGGTTGTCACCTAACCTCCCTCCTAGTACACTGAAAGAAATTGACACCTGCAAAGGACATGCCACATGAACTTGCAATCTTAATTTAGCATAGGTTTGAGTACATACAAAAGGTGTTTAAGTTCCTCCTGCAGCTAAAGAGGGATCTTAGATTTCTTGTCTACAATAGACAGCTTCTTTTAGAAGGCTAGAATGCTGGGAGAGAAGAACCCCACAGCAATGATGAGTTAGAAACATACAGTCAACAAGTGAATCTGTAGTTTGGTCAGGAATACTTCCCTAAATCTTTGTGTAAGACTGCTTTTGACTTCATCAGAAATTAAGTAAATGTCAAACACTCAGGATTCCATGGAAATAAATGAAGCTGGAAAGCAGGGATACCTAGTCTCCTTCTGAGTTGCAACTAGATCTGGGGAAAAAAAAAAAAAAAAAGATTCAAGATCCCTTTGCCTGTCACATCTGACTCTCCAAGACCATCAAATATGACAGAAAGTCCTCTGGACCAGGACTTGACCAAGACCGAGTGAAGCCAACAGCACAGATTGCCTTATGCACTCCAAAGGCCTCTGGCTGCAAGGAATACAGGGATAGTATTTCAGATTCTACTCAGTGTTCCTTTTGTCTCACAGGTAGCAGAGATATGCACAGCTGAACACGTCATTCAAATCTGCCTTCTGCTCATATCCCATCAGTTCTTCAACCAAAACGTTGAAGAAAATTAAATTCATGTGGCTACAATATTGAGGAGACAGAGTAGGGGGGAAATTATATAAAAAAACCTCTTCCTTTCTCATGTTTGCTGCTTTTCTTATATTATTACATCTACAGAACTTCTTAACTGCTAAGACCTTTTCATGTCAGCTCATACACATTTCCGGTATATGTTAGAAAGGAAAAATTAATGCTCAGGCCTCCCTCCCACTTCCAAAATTATTGGATGGGCCTTCAGTCTCAAAATCTAGTCTCTGGTAAACACAGAAGGGCTTCAAGATCCCCCTCCTTGTTAGTGAGTTATTTAAAATCTGTAAAAATTGCAGCAAAACATACAACTAATTTGTTTAAAAAGAAAAAATCTAGGACCTGCTGATTCTCCCACCACAGACAGATACTTAACAGAAAAGATGTTGTTAAGATGTGTAGCTGGAAAGAGAGTTTGCAATCAAGTGTATCAATATACTCTTATGCGGGATGAATTTCTGATCTGCAATTACTTGGTTTTTTCTTAAAATTATGATATTTGCTGTATCATTCTATTATTTAATGAGACAATTGACATTAGCAAAAATGCATCAGTAGGATGGTAGTGTGCCATTGGAGAAGGTGACCTAGGAAGGCTGCAAAATTCCAGAAACTGAGATGAAGACACAGCTGACTGGACCCAGTGTTGGTATCATTCCTCCTTCAAGAAGCAGTTAGACTGGATGATGTTCAGAGATCCCTTCCAACTAACACTTCTATAATTCTACAAAGAAAATAGATAGGCACTATTCCTCATCTTTGAGGTTTTTTTTTTTAATCTTCTGCACTTTGGAGCAATTTCATTCCCCTACACACTCAAAACTGGTGTACAAGCCTACATCACCTGGGAGAAATGCAACCACCTGGTCACAAAACTGAAAGTGTTACATTTCACTGTTGTTATATACATGTATATAAATACACACATGCATATGTATTTGCAGGTGGGTTTACATAAAAAGAGAGGAAGTTGCTCTATAAAGCCTCTATAGGAGGAGATCATGCTTTCTCAAAGAATCTTTTCTTTTTTGATGAATAATAACCTTTATTTCCTTGAAGGAGATGGGTGAATCTGGGAAAGATGAATGAGTCCAATCAGTACACAACTATCCAGGAAGAGACCCTTTTCCACATCTACTTTTAGAGCAGTGACTTCTTTTCACATGATATTGTTGCACATACTACAAGAACCATTTCTTAAACTTTCACTGAGTGACCTTACATAAACCAGACTTCACGTCAATGGAGCTATAGTGAGAATCTGAAGAGTTTCCTTTGTAAAATAACTGTACTCTGAATTATAGTTGACCACTTGCATTTGCTGAGTGTCTTTTACTGAATGAACAAACCTTCCAAATGAACACTTCATAACCGTAACAAAAACCTTACTGCATAAATTCAAAACATGAAAACACATATCTATTTGAAAAGCTTTATGTCATTGCAGCGCCCAAATAATATTAAATATAAAAAGATATAATAGCTATAGTAAAAAATTAACATAAATTCTTGAAAAAATAGCTTGACCTCCTTCACCATATTATTATCATCATGTTCTTACCAACCAACACATGTAGATGATTCTTTGGCACCAGAAAAACCTGAAACCCAATAATTTTGTCAGAAATCCAAGTTTTTGTGTGGTATAAATGCATTACAAGCCAATGCATTATTTGGTATTTACTATTTCTCTCTAGTGAGAAAATAATAATAATAATGCAGAGAGAGGATCCACCAACGTGATTCTGAGGTCTACTAAACTCTAAATTTCTTATTCATATAGTAGAAGTGGTAATTTTGTAAATAGAATATAGAAAAGTGTGCCCCAGCTAATTTACATAATAAAACATAAAATATGAGAAGGGGTTAAAAATTATTTTATACATAAAGAATTAGAAATGTTGTTCATTCAGATGCAAGTACATAATGGAGACTGAACATTATTTAGCTGACTAAATTACAGATTACTGCTCTCTAACCCCACAGAGACTTGAATTACCAGAAGGCCTGTGTGCCCTCACTGCCTAAATGTCTCATTTTGAACATGAGGCTTCTCCTTACCTAATTAACTGTTGAATTCTGTTCGACATATTTTCTAAAACTCTACCTACCAAATCAGATGTCTTGGAAAACTCATCCGAAAAGAAAACAGAAAGGGCAAAATGAAAATGTGGTGTTGCCATTTGAGTCAGCTGGTCCTAGGGAGTTTCCCTGGAGCTGAAAAGGTAGTCTCCAACTACTTCCTTAAGCAAACAACCACTTCATGAAGATCTGACAAATTCTGTCCTTTCTGCTCACACCATCTGTCTTAGTATTAAAAATGGATTCAAATCTCCTTACAGAGAATAATCTCTTTCTTTCACCTCAGAAAATATCTTTAGCAGTAATCCACCAGGCAAAAGGCAGTCTTCCGGTTTCAATAGTATTTTGTGAGAAAGGGCTGATCACGGATCAGAATTAGTTCTGTTCTAGCTCAGACCAGGACACTTGATAACTAACTCCAAGATACATCTATGGCTGAGAACCAGAAGTGGACATGGATACTTCTGTGAATTATAAACTGTGCATCAAAGAAGACAAGACTTAAATACATCCTTCAGAATTTCCTACTAACCACTTACTCTATTTTAAACTTAGATCCGTGTTCAGCTTCATAACTTCACGGTATGTGTCCAGGTCAGGAACGAAGTCACTCAGTATTCCTGTTCTGATAAGCATGGAGAGACAGGCTCCATTGTATGGGTATATTAATTTTCGCATGGTCATATTTACTCCCCACAGAACACGTATTTCTTCACTATCTACCCAGCTAAGAGACTCCTATTTTATATGCATCATTTGAGTTTCTAAAATTCAATGAGTATGGATTTGGAGTTGCAAGATTTATGTTTATCTCTTTTCAGTGCCTAACTTCCACAGATTTGAATCAAGTCATTTGTGCTAGAGCTCTGGGTTTCATCAGCCAGTCTTTCAAAAGAAGTTCTGTTAGAACTAGCCACCATATCCCACTTTCCTGAGACCAGATCCAACCTGTTACCTCCACTACAGAAATCAGGATTAAATCTGGACTTATTTGTAAGTGAAGAATGCCAGTAAAAATTTTAACGATAAGTCAACCAATTCTAATGACCATCGTAATGCAGAGGCTGATAAAAACTGACTAGCCAATATGCAATTAAATATCAAACTATGAATGAATTTCAAGCTTTATGTTCCAAATGAAAGAGTCCACCATTAGAAGAAATAGCTAATGACACATTTGTATTGCTCTCAAAGGAAATTATTATAATTAAGCACCAAAATTCAGCATTATCAGAGAAAAAAAAGTTGGGAACCAAATATTTGAAAAACAGGGGTTCTCAATGTAAGCAGCTAGCAGATATAGTCAAATGAAGAAATATGTAATGATGATGTTTGCAACAAGAGACTCCTACATATAGATGCCCATTTTGAACAGACAAGTGTCTGTTTGTTCATACAGGTATACAAAGTTTTTTACGTGAAAATTAAGGATTCATTCTTTTTGTTGCATTAAAATAACACCTCTCTTTCAACTGATAAATCTACATATATCTATACATATACATAAATCACATATGATACCAAAGCCATTTCTTTCTCTTGTTCAAAACCAAAAAAAAAAAATATTTGGGCAGACATACAGAATTTTCACGGAACGGTTTGCATTTGTATCCTGTAATGGAGATGCAAACTTCAGTGCCGTACCATGGAGAAAACCAAAGGGCAAAAGCAAACAAAAAAGACAAATTCTAAGGATCACTCTTTAGCAAGGAGGACACCTGCAGAGGTACTGAAGCCAAAATGTGGTTTTATCTCACAGTGGGAACTCAGGAGGAAACACCACTTTCAAGGACATCACATGGCTCCAAAGTATCACGAATATATTCCAAAATCCATTCACTCTTTCAATTCAACCTCTGCAGACATACTCATAGCTGCATTAAAGAATAAAAGAGACTGTACAGCACTTGAATTTACAGAGAATGAAAAAAGACATCAGAAAGGAGCAAGTGCATATATGAGTCCAGGTGACACAGCCTGGTCACTTATTATCAAGTCAGAACTTTTTAAAGTTGTTCTAGAATAAATTCACAAATTACAAAACTAGCAAATTCTGGGCAAAGATTTGCAACCATAATAATGATAGCAACATTTGAAAAAAAAAAAAATATTTATAACATATGCTATACAAGGTTTCACATACCTTTCAAAAGAACACTTTGCTAAATTCAGCATGGTTTCCTCAACAGAGCTTTATGTATTCAATCACTGCCTAACAAGTATCATTCAGTCTTGCTGAAGTCTTACACTGGACTCTTGCATAAGAATAAACATCATCCTCTGTAAGAAATAACTCCTATTGCTATGAGATCTCTTTTCTTTGGTTGGTACTCCATCAATATTTAAAGACAAGTTTTCCAGATTTCTAATTGTGCATTCACAGATATACCTCTAGGTGGAAGGAAGTCTAGAGGGAAAGTACACATCTGTACACACACATTTCTAGTGTATATATTGTCATTCTTTCTATGTAATATGGTATCTGTTCTCCAACTAGTGCTGTGTCACATACTTGCCATGGAGCTCCCTAATGTTAGAAAACTGCTGGTTTTGTAGCATTAATAGCTTCAACATAAACAAAAGCATAATTCATATCTTCCCTACGTTACAGCAAATGTTCCTTTTGCTCCTTTTCTTCTCTGAGACATATTTAAGTGGCAAAGGATAGAACTAGAACCTCTTTTTCTGGGTACAAAGCACTCAAAGACAGCTCTAACTGATATCACTACTAGCCTTAAAAATAAAAAAAAAATCAAGCGTAGCACTGTGGGCTGGTATTCTACATTTGCCAGGGCTGTATCTACGTGTCCAACTAAAGGTTCTGGTAGTAGCTGACCTAGTGGTTGGTGACACCACAATCTTCTTGATACGTCTTCAGACCTCAGCAGTTCTGAAGACAAACATTTATCTCATCATACTGTTCACAGCAGACGAGTTGCATCCAGTGATTCACAGAGATGAAAACAAGTACAAGTCTTCATTTTCTGTGCACCTATACTGGGAAATCATGTATCGCCTCACCAGATTCTTCTTCCCTTCCATCCTCTGACTTGAAAAATCCTAAATAAGCAAGGGAAGTGCCAGAGGATAGATGTATTTGAAGATAATTATTCAATTAGTTTACTCAAAATAGTACCAGATAGGTACTAACTAGTTTTGCTGTATTTGCTGACTGTTCTCCAGTTCACAGAACAGTTTAAAATGAGTGGGAGAACTCAAGTTCAACAAGAACAGTGTTTGGTGTTTCTCTTTCCCATAGCCAAGCTACACATCATGCATGTAGCATGCAACTGAACTTGACTGGAATTTATTAACAACATCATAATAAGGTGATTCTTTATGGTACGTTCAATAGTATGAATAGTTTAGAAATGCATATGGTTCACTACTAGTAAAGGAAGCTTGGTTTTTGGTTTGTAAGCTGCAAAACTGCAGAAGATCATGTCACCAGAAAAGCAGATCATCTCTTTTCAATAAAATACCTGGCTAAGTACACAGACAAATAAATTACTAACTTTAATTCACTGTCATCAAAATTTATTGGAGAGAGGATATGGAGAAATCAGGAGCAGTTAGGTAGCTAAAGAGCAATGAAGTTCGATGTTGCTATGCAGACTTGAGGCATGCCTAAAAATGAAGGCCCAGGTTATAGACTCACTTTACTAATACTTTGTTCAGCAAGCCAGTGCAAGTGCATTGTGGTAACATTTTTAGCCATCTAATTCAACAAATACATAATGAGTATAGTTATCTCTTAAAATTACTGAAATTTTCAGATATTTAATTTGATGTCTAGCTTGGTAAGGTGATAACACAAGTTTCAGAAAAATTTAAGTAACAAGAAATTAATACTAATTTGAAAAATCACAGCAAGTTTATACTATTTCTCTTAGATTTATTATTTTAAACACTTACTAAACCCAGTAGTGATATTAATGAATAATGCTTTCAGCATAAACAAAAATGAAGCCAGGAACAAGATCAGGCTATTTGCATTCAGGGTTTATCCGTACAAATATGTGGTTTATGTAGATAAGAAGTCTTCATTCATTATATATTTATATTTGTGTCATTTCCAAAACAGCTGTCTCTGAAAGGCTACGCTTCCACAGTCATTCTTGACTGTGAATAAAAATATGCTTCAGTGTTTCTCCATATGGCTTTGCCTGATGTGCACACATAAGGCACAATTCAGCTGCTTACCTCTCCACTGTGAAAGAACTTTGCTGCCATTGCTGCAGGGAAAAATGAATTAGTCACAAATTATTAACAGCCATAAACAATCGGTAAAAGGCAGTCTTTTGGAAAAAAAATTCTTTGAAAGTGTTTTTCATATTGGATGCAAACCATAAAGATCTACAAATACCTTTCAGAAAGAGACTGTGGTAGGGAATGTTAGAATGACCTCTATGTTGTTATCAGCTCCTGAAGGCAGAGAAATGAGGCAATAAGAGAGTAATGAAAAGGTTGATACTCTTGATCTGCTCTTTAAGACTTCTCCATATCTGTTTTTTTTTGCAGACAAGATATTTTCTCTTCTGTCAGACCCTGCATTTGCCATTCCAAGACAGTAGGACAGATTCCTTAACTAATACGTCTTTTCAGATGTCTCCTATATTAATCCAGCCATGTTCTTGGTATGCATGTGTTCATACTAAAACACAAGCTGAGGCCACACTTTCTTAGATATGGGCTAGTCCTCTCTCCTTATTCCAGTGACTGTCTCCCTCAAACCCAGTGGTAGTCACAGAAGGTGAGACATGCTTTGATGAAAGATATGCAAATTAAAAAATAAATAAATCAAAGTCTTCACCATTGCCTTGAGGAAAAATCCAGATGTGATTTAATTACTTCCTGGCCTCATCCTCACTCCGAAAATCACAGCAATATGGCATCATATTCCATTAAAATTCACATTGACCTGTAATCACATATTTGGAATATGGATATTATTAAATTATTTCTCACTTTCGCATTTGCCAAGACACAGTGTTCTGCTACATCTCTTATGTCTTATCAAGCTTTCAGTTCCTGCCTCCTCTCTGCCAGCTTCTCTTACCTGTTTGAGGTGTCTCAAACATTGTTTGCAGTCTCTTCCACTCAGAAAACTTTCCAAGCAAGACAGAAGAAAATCTTTCTCACTGTCCTTCAAATTCTTCTTTTGAATTCTGTTTTGTCTGGGAGACCCACACAGCTCTGACAATGAGATGGTCATTATCATGCTAACTAACTGGTATTGGCACCTTCAGGTACTGATATCTCACTGTATCTACCTGTCTCTGCTCCCTAGTGATTCTTACATAGCAATCATTCTTTTATCCATACTTGAAGAGCACCTTGTGCACATGATGTGAAGTATTATTGGCAGATTCTGCCAAAAACTGTACAAGGTAATGAGAGAAGTTAGTGTGGGGAATGGACAGGGGGAAAAAAGGAAAGAAACAGCAGAGACGAAGGGGAAGAAAAGAAAAAAAGAGTAAATGTACAGAAAGGAATTGGGGCAAATATTTTATCGACATGAGGAAACAATCTCCTCTATTTAAGTTGTAAAGACCATCTAAAGACAACTGTGAGAATCCCCCTGTGGGCTTCAGCTCCCTTTTTTCTACTTGTGGGAACCCTTTGTCTCTGCTCCCAAAGGCAACTATTCTGGGCACAGCACCTACTAATTCCCTTTCACCTGAGCAGAACTAGAATTTTTTTCTTCTGGAAAGTTGGTGTGAACGAAACATAAAGTTCCCAGAGGATGAAAAGCTCCCCCAAACATTTCCGGATCCAGAAACTGGGGAAAGAAGTAAAGAAATCCAAGCCCCAGTTTTCCCCTCCCACTTTGTTACAGTTTGCAGTCGCCTTCCCCTGCAAAAGAAAGGTAATAGCCTTGGCATAAGAAACGGTCTATAAAAATGTATTCAACCCAAATGTTAGCTTCCTCAGTGCCAAATCCTCATTTAAGGAAACATATGTGCATACTGGAATACATTTTTCTATAGTTAAATGGAGAAAAATCTTCTTTAGCCACACCGGTCAGGGTTGAGGCACCCTTTTGGATTCGCTATGGTGAACCCTACTGCCCTGCCTTGGAGGCAAAGTTTGCCTCTTGATTGGAAATAGGCAATCTGGAAGTGATTTCAGACCAACACAGTTCATCATGCAAGTACTTAGAACTACAACTGAGGCACCCAAAATCTTCAGGCACTGATTCTAGAACTAAGCTAAGTTCCTAACAGTTGCTTCCTAGAACTAAGCAATGTACATAGAAAATTTTTAAGTTCCTAGCAGCAAAATCTAGAAGGCTCTGATTTTGCAAGACTAATGGTGCTGAGGTGTTTGAGGCAAAACTTCTTATGCTTAGGCTAGGTGTTTCCTTTTATATCTCATTTGCCAGTTTCACTCTCACAGTTATGCTATAAGCATCCTTTTTTGATAGGACATTGATGAGCCAGATGGTTCCAAATATGTTCAACAGCCCATTGATGAAGGTAGTTTTGAATTTCTTCCCTGACAAACTTTGCATGTTGACCAACACAGCACACCTCCAGCTAATCTGAAGGACCTAATAACCAGGTCATTGATCATTCTTTTAGATGAAACATTTAAATATGTCCTGCAGTGTACAAATAAATAAATACTTATGGGCCAGAGGGAGAAAGGAAAGATGACAGACTTACACAGAGTCTTATGGAAGTGGCTACTCCTGTAGGAGAGTCCAGTTCAAATTCCAGCTCAAATGAAGTTATTAACTTACACAATTGGAACAACTCAGAAAACTCCAGAATGCACTGCCTACCAGCTAGAACGTTCCTCCAGGCTTACTTGTGACAGGGAAACAGAGAAAATACTAATTCTTGCTGTCTTAAGGTGGGATAGCATGAAGATGCAGCCTAAAGACAATACTGCATGAGAGCAGACACAGCTCAGTTTCTCTAATGGAACGAAGTTCTTAACTTCGAGTAAATGCCAAAGCCCTGTTATTGTCTTCAGTGTTTCCTCTTGTCTAGGTTTTTAGCTTTAAAATTTCCATGGTTTTTCTGTTGGGCAACTAATTGTCTCCAGACAAGGTTATGAGAATATCTTTATTGCACATAAGGGTGCCCAACCCAAGGCTGTCACATTTCAAATGCTACAGTACCTTAATTCTTTTCTGAACCTAACCCCCCCCCCCCCAATCTGGTTCAGTTAGAATGGATACTACTAATCAGAGATTTGGCTCTTTAATCCAAAAATATGCAAAAATAATATTAGACCAGATATTCAGACAGCTCATTGTATGCTATCTGAAATCCTGCACCATTCCTAGCAGAATTACATCCCTCCAGGAATTATTCAATCAGAAAACAAGCAAAATCAATTTCTGACTCCAAGTAAATCAAGCATGCATGAGGTGCTGGTCAGAATTTTCAGTCCTTGTTTGCTTCAAGTTCTAATGCTCTTGAGAAAAGAGAACTGAAAGTAAAACATGACAAAACACACAATAATATTACATAGTGGTAATCTCTATAGGCTAAATTAAATGCCGGAAGGCTTCTTCACTCTTACACTGTTGTGAACTCTGTAGGCTCATACACACTTCATGTAGCTACCATCTTCACAACTGCATATTTTATTTTTGGTTTTAAAAAAAAAAGGGGGGGGGGGGGTTTTTGTTTGGCTGGGTTTTTTTTTTCAATTCATTGTGTTCTTA
>NW_010416892.1:90839-139144 GCF_000710305.1 Buceros rhinoceros silvestris | reverse complement strand
TGGTGGGTGGGGGGGGGGGGGTGTTTTTGTTTGGCTGGGTTTTTTTTTGCAATTCATTGCGTTCTTAATTTCCCTGCTACTGTTACAGTGAAGGATCAGTGCCACCTATGGACAGATTAGAGTGGAGAGCAACTCAGTGTGAAGGAAAGTAAGAAAGCACATCAAATTTTAAGCCTCAGATCTTCTAGTTAAAACAATCCCTCACTAAAGAGAAAGAGCTGACATTAAGATTTACAGAAATATTCGGATCTCTTTATCTGCTTACACTTCCTGATCACAAACATTTCTTCAACAAGTCACTACAGAAGATGAATTCTGGATGATGTATTTGGCTGTATCAGGTTTCTAAATGCAAATCTCATACACGGGTGAATAAATCAGAATACACTGCTGTCAGGTCCTTTTCTGTGCATTTAGTTAATTTTGGTTGGTTGTTATCTGAGACAGTTCAAAGGGGAAATAGTCTTCTCCCTCAATTATGAGTGCCAATTAGATTCTGGTTTAATGATCCAGATAAAATTAAAACCAGCCCAACTTCT
Organism: Buceros rhinoceros silvestris; assembly: GCF_000710305.1. Classification (NCBI taxonomy): domain Eukaryota; kingdom Metazoa; phylum Chordata; class Aves; order Bucerotiformes; family Bucerotidae; genus Buceros; species Buceros rhinoceros. The sequence goes on along the minus strand of NW_010416892.1, from coordinate 138,605 downwards.
CACCCCAAACTAAACTACATTAAACCAAACCTAAAACTTCAGATGAGATTACAGGAAGGCTGGCACAACAGAGCTCATTAAGTTACTTTAAGTGTTGGCAGTGGTTTAGTTTCTGTTCCCTCTGGAGAAGGGAAGGGAGTAGAGGGAACTAGCTTATCTTCTCGACTAATCTCATCAAACATAAACCAGTTTGCCCTTCCTGCCTCCATACATGTGTAAACACATGCACACACACACATGCAAATATCAGTAACTGTGAGGGAAAGACATTGAACAGTTACATCTAAATCCTTTTCTTCGTTGTTGTAATAGAGGCTAATCTAGCACCATCGTAACAGCAGAGAATTCATCTGCCATCTCACCAAAGAAACGGTGGTCACTACACCATGAACGCTTTAGCTCAGACAGGGTGGCTGCCATATGTGTGGAGAAAGAGATGATGACTGCAGCCTTTGAGAGACAGCAAGTGACTAATTGGTGATGCTAGATAGAAAAAGCATACAGTAACTAAGGCTCATGAGAATAAAGAAATTGAGCCTTTTATTTCTTCTTCTGCTGAACACTTCCCGCATAACCTTCTTGCTAGTCTCTCAGAGACTACGTTTTGCTATATGTTACAAAGGCTTAGAAGTATTTACTTACCTGACAGGTATGAGATTATGCTAAACTAGCTAAAGCCCTGAAACTCTCGTAGGGAGCTTTCATTTGGAAAAGTAGTTATTAACTATTAGTGCTCTACAGGCACATTGTGGGCAAACTCAGAAGCTGTGGGGACTTTAAAAGAGGAGAGTAGGAAGTCATTGCTGACCTCTCCTTTTAAAACCTACTTCAGACTTTGACCTTCTGTTTCATATAATAGGACAGATATTGTTTTATGAGTTGTCAGGAATTTCTGCCAAATTATTTATTGCCAACATTCATCCTACCTGGAAGCAGTCTGGGCACAAAAGAGTGAAGAAAAACAGGCTCGAAGATCTGTAGTGTAGCATAGGAATCTGTTAAAAAAGTGATGAGATTCTGCTGTAGAAATTGTGTTTCAGGCACTTGGTTCTTTGTTTTGAATCTTTGAACAAAATGAGATGGGATAGAAAAAATAAAGAAAATAATAAAAATAATTTCTTAAATAATTTCTTAAAGTTAGGTTATATACTATACATTCTCAAAAATCTTTTTGGTTTTTACTGACAGTTCTGCAGATCTGCAGATCTTTTTTTCTCTGCCTTTTTAGACAGATGCTGAAATGAAAACAGTTCCCATAAGCTTAGACAAATGTTTTAATTTGAGTGATCTTTCACATTCTCTTGATTCATGTTAGATGCAGTTGCAAAATACGTAAAATACACTTTTGCTATCTAAACCCCAATCAGCATGTGAGTAGATTGCATTGTATAATTAAGTTAGATATTGAGTACTTTCCCAATTTAGAGAATTTAAAATCCATAGATTATTAAATATCCTCATATCCATCTCACAAACCACAGTTAAAATAAGCTAAACTGTCTTGTACTTTGTTACTGGAACAAATTGATTTGAAATAGCAATTTCCTAAAGCTCTGTAGGACTGATGTAAATCAATTATTCCAGATGAATGAAACTCACAACCTGCTCATCTGTCTTGCAGTATGGGAATGGTCTTCATTTATTATCACCAGGGCCTGCTTTTGAACTAAGTCCTCCAATTTTTCTGCATTTGAATGATACACTATTAGGAAAGAAGTCAAAAACAAAGCCCAGGTTCTTAAACAACATTTTGCTAAAAAAGCAGCAATATTAGAATACCGAACTTGCTCAGCAGGGAAAGTCCTACATTCCAACTTTTCCAGCCAGCACATTGCAAGCTTCAGACGAAATTGTTATCCCACCTTCCCAATTATTTCCTCTGTAGTAGAAAAAGTAGTATTTAAATCAAAGAAAGCTTATAATATTTAAATCAAAGATAAGCGATTATTTAATTAAGTGAACCAAGTACACTAGAAAGTGAAAAGTTCATTATTCAGGCCAAGTATCACTTCAGAACTGCATATAAGATTTATTAGTACTTTTGCATTTTTTGAACAACAAAAATTGCCATGGGAATTTGGTGGTGAAGGGAAAATGGCATACACCGGCAACAAACTCAATCTAAACTAAATAATAAGCTTTATTTGAATGTTTCTGGTTAGAAACACTGCTCACAGTAGAAACTTATTCAGCAGTTAGTGTTATATGAAGGCAAGACTGCTAGATGTTTAATTTACCCGTTAAAGGATGACTAGCCATCTTTTATTTCATCTCCTAGATCTCAATTACTTTCTGCATGATGTCCTCATTTAGAAGGACTAGTGCGGTTAGAAACTCTTTTGATGCAAGTTTTAATTATGTTAAGGTTTAGAAGCAGGAGTTTAAGCTTATTTTTAAATGAATATGTTCATTATTTATAGATATTTCTACACCTCCCATCACAGTAGCTTCTCTATGCCAGAAATTCAGTCTGCAGTATAACCCATTTCACATTCCCTCCCAGATTCTGCAAATAAATTCTTTTTGGATTTTAATGTCTCTTGAAGTTTCAAACAATTTGTTATGAAAATTTAACTGCAAATTTGTTAGTCTACTTTGTTTTCCATTAATACAAAAGGAAGAAGGAAACAGAGGAACTCAGTCCTGAAAAAAACTCCTCTTATTCTACAGGGATGTTGCCTGGATGTGGCATGGTTAGTAGAAGTCGCATCCTGATAGCTTACTGTTAGGACGATATGCCTCAGGCTACACCTAGTCTTGCAGGCAAGATGTGCTCTGGGCCATTCTTGGGCACTGACACTGACTGTCAGCGAACAGCCAGAGGCATAAATTTAAATGCTCTTTCTCTCCAGAACCTAGTGGCTGCTTTCAAACTTCCAGCTGGGAAGGCTATCTGGCCTGTACCAAGTCAGCCCAGGCATCACTGGGGAGAGTGTTGCATGGTGGGAGCTGCAGGAACTGTGGGAACCCTAGACTGACTGCAACATGGTAAGAGTGGTAGTGACAGCAGAGCCAAGGCAAGACCCTCAGCTGAAAGCAGCCTCCGAGGGCCAGCAGCAGCAGCCCCAAGCCCGACAATCAGCCTCCAGGAGTGAGAGCAGGAGCCTAGCGCTGGTTGGCGCCACTGTTCCCTGGTGTTAATGAGGTTAGCTATGCAGACTGAAATCCAACTCCCCAAACTATTTTATCATGTAAATATTAGGGAACAATTTACTCCAGTGCAGACCCTTTCAATGCATACAGGGTCAGGCCGTTCAATGAATAAATCTCTTCATCTGTAAAATAAGATGCTAATAACATTCTCTAATTAAACAGACAAACAAACTCTTTAAGAAGCTGCAGATCTCTAACATTCTTCAAAGGCAACCATCTTCACAGCTGAGGAATGAGAAAATGGAGTACCAATTACAAGTTTTTCCCCAGTGCTCAAAAGCAAATGAGTATGAGAACAGGATTTCATGAATGTTAACTCAAATCTTCACAAGCATTTGACAGGAACAACATATGCACAGCAGATCTTGCCCTAGGACATGAGGATGGATTAAATAGCAATTGAGGCAACTTCTAATCTTTTGATACTATGCTAGACTCCCATGTCGCTGCAACTTTTTAAATCTCTTTGTTGATGAGAGTAGGTAGTGGACTAATCACTTGATAATATCTGTACCCGCATGTAAATGTTTGGATAAAACATTATGCAAAAAATGTTAATGCAAAAGCAGTTACTGGCATTTTGAAAATGTGATAGGCAGGCTCCGGCTTCTTTATGAAATAAAAAGCCCTTTTGGTAAACATTCTTGTGGAGATCATATTGTGCCAAGCAAAATTTCAATAGATCTTAAGAGCATAACATAGTGTATAGCTGTTGGGTAATGTGATTGGCAATCCTCTCAGTATGTACCATCTGTGCTGAGGGCATTGATAAGTTCTTTGAAAATTCAATTATTTGATTATGTAATATTTCGTTTTGCCGAATTCTGTAAAACTACTTTCAAGATTGAATAGTACAAGCCTAGAAAACAGTTTGTGTCCCTTGACTGATACATAATAGATCTTGATCCCTCACAAAGCAGACAATGAGCACTCTGTAGCACACTATTATAAATAGGAAAGAAGCCTGTCTTTTTTTTTTTTTAATATAGCTCAGACATATCCATCTTATCTTTCAGCTAGATATGAATATAATGAAAAATCCTATACAGTCAGTTCAGAGAAAGAGTAAGTGACCTTCAGTTTGGTTTTCTGATACAAATATCACACTGTTCTTAATTCCTGTTATACCTCCTTTAATGAGTCAAATATTTTTTCCAGAAGGATATATAATTTCCTATTTTTACCTTATGAACATGCATTATACAAATATGAGCCAGCTGTAATTGCACAATTGTTGTCTCATCTGAACTATGTGTCATATCTGTTACCTTAAATACAAAGAAAAAGCACTTGTACTTGCCTTTGTGTCTCCATTTGCACTTTCTAAATGTCTTTAAGACCTCAGAACTCCTTTGGCTCCATTCTTCATAGTCATTCTGCCAACTGGCTGATCATTTTCAATAGACATTGGAAAATATATTAACACGACGTTTGTAGGATTATGCAGTAGACACCTATGAAAGAAAGTACTGGGTGAAGGAGCAGTCCAAAAATTCATAGTTCTTTATCTTGCAAGAGAGATTCCCACCTTCTGCAGGCATGATTATGTAATCATTCTACAACCTGTGTGGAGAGGAGCATTTGGAAACAAAGCAGTTTAATACTGTACTCTCAAGAGCTATTGAAAAACAGTGGAAATGACAAATATCCTTCACTTTATATTCAAAAATAATTAAGATATTTGCAAAAAAAGGAGTTTGCAACCAACCACAGAGAAGGAAAGAGCATCTAAATGGAGATAACTTTACTTAATAACTCTCCACAAATCAAGAGAGTATTAATAGGCAGATTTATTTTCTTTTTAAAGTAGAGAATAAAACTGAGGAAATTTTACTTTCGGGGGTGACAAAACATTTCAGGATAGCAAATATCAATAGGATACACCTATCTGCCCCTCCAGTTTTGGGTCACATAACATCTACTACAATAGCATCTACTTTTTTGTAGATAGTCTTGTAACACATTAGAGAAAAGAAAATAGATTGCTTGGATTTTAGGGAGGCCCAGGCAAATAATGGGAAGCAGTAGACAAGCTCCAATGTATTCAAGAAACGCAAGAGAGAAACTTTTGGAGGCAGATAGAGGAAAACACAAATGCTTTTCTTGCTCTTCTTTTTATGGCTACCTCTGGATGCAGAACATTGTGCTGGAAAAAAATCCATCCAGTGAATAGAATTGCCATTGCAATTTTAAATAAAGTAGAAGACACAGAAATCTTACACTAACTACTAATCAGCCAATTACAACTGCTTTAAGAGCCCTCAGGTCGGGAAACCTCTGTTAAAATCAAGAGCATGGAAAGAAAAAGATATTTTAAACATTCCTTTCAAAGAGACAATTTTTTTTTTTTTCTTTTTAACAATCGTGACCTAAGGAAGCTTTGTTTTATTCAAGAATTTTAAAAAGCTGCATCATGGTAGTGGAATTACTGTCATTTTCTTTAAGGATAGACTAGGGGAAGGGACTGTGAATTAAGATGAATCTTCAAAAAAAACCTTTAAAATATGAGATGTTTGCAGATAATAAATTAAAGGAACTTAACAGATTTATATTCTATGTCTCAGTAAAAGTATCATACTTCAAAAAGTTTAATATGCTCATTCCTATGACTAGGGAAAAAGGTTGTTCTAGTATTCATGCCTCCAGTTTCCACTGAAGACAACAGATGTTCCGTGAAATCTCTATCTGGATGGAAAAGCTATGAAACTATAAAGGCTAGAATATGTGAAGGTTTCAGATACTTCCATGTGGAATTTTTAAATATTGTTAAGGTTTTGTCTCTATACCATATTATTTTTTGGTCAGTGTTTGTCTGGGTGCTGCTCTGACTGACCCTGGTCATACATTCTTTATTATTTATATTTAACTGCTCTGTAGGTTTGGGGACTTAACTATTGTCATAAAGAAACACTTAAAAATCTTCCATAAACAGGTTTTATACAAAATCAGATGAAAGTAGCCCGATAAATCTGCCAGACAGCCTAGTAATGGCTATATTTACTCTCCTTAAAGGTGAGGGAGAGAGAGAGATGGGCATAGCAAAATTTTCATTAATCATTACAACATGACAGTCTTAGACAAGATCTATGGCTCTTAACTGACGAGTACCCTACTTTCACAGGACTTCTTAGAAGAGCATAACAAGATCTGATATCCTAATACATGTCCAAAAGTGTTTGTATTTCATGATTCAGAAAGCAGATTACTTGAGTCTTTAAACTCCCATTTTCTTTATAATACAATTAAACAAATTGTGGCTTTAACTAAAACATTCCAGAATTTTTGTGAACAATTTTTAAAGACTATTAACAGAGCGCTGTGGAGACACAGGTTAAATTAATGCCATGCAAATGGAAAATATATTTATTGTTCTTCTATATGCAGGACATGTGTGGAAGTAATTGTGAATTATTTGCAGGCAGAAAGGTCTATACAGTTTTTTTTAAAAACAAAGATTTTTAAATGGAAATATCATTAAACATGAATCATTTGTGACACTGTGACAATACTTTGAACACAAATCAATACGGTTGAAATTCACTGACTCATTTAAACATCACAATATTCCAAATGCTTTTAATACATCTTGAAATTATTTGTTTTGCTCTAGACTCTGCTGTTTTACTATTGGAAGGCACAGAAGTATAGCAAAACCACTGCAGACCATGGGTTCATTGCTCATGTGGAACTTTTTATTGCCTTTAGTAGTTCTGAATTTGATTTGTGGAGTTCTATTCTGTTATTCCATCTCTAAAGATTCCCCTCTGCCACCTTGATGTAAATTTTGGAATATGTTTAATCAGACTAATATAAGATAATTTAAAATCTGTTCATGACATTGATATGGCTAATAATCAGCAGATATGCTATTCGGTAAGTCACATAAGATGTGAAGATTTGTGTCCTACAAACTGGCAGGTTATACCAGTACTGTAAGAGATAAGGATTTTTTTTTTTTTTAAAGCCCACATTAAGAAAAATTAAAGGCATGTCATGTGTTCGTTTTATGGATTTATACCTGCTTAATTAAACATAAATTCTAAATGTTATGTTGCTCCATGGAATTCCTACATCATTTATTTCAATCCACAGGACCAAATATTCAGTCTTCAGTTATGAAGATCTAAATGTCAGTTCCAATCAGACTTGATATAGAAAAGCAAGTACGTGCTAAAAAAGTTATTGGGTATCAAGACCCTGCTTTGTAGAGTGCTAAACAGTTTCTACATCTAACCCCTTCGGTTGTAGTATGAGTGAGCAGAGCTTTGGCAAACAATACTTTGTTAACAGAGCTCCACTTTTCTTTCTGTAGGAAACATCCTATAGTTAGCAAATGAACTCTTTGAAGTTTCTGGTATCCTCCATTTATTCTTTTAAAGCAGGCTCATTTTAATTACAATGGACTAAGGGGAAGGGGGGCAGAGAAGATGCAAATCTGTGTATGTTACTAAAACATTTGAGACTTATGCAGGATAAGTTACAGGTTTTGACAAACTGCTCCAGTATTATCCAACACATTGAAAGTTTAGAAGTTGAAGCTATTGATAGCTTTGTAATTAATCCTAAATAGAAAGCCTTCGTTCATGGTGTTAGGCTAGCCATCAGCACAGCCACTAAATTAAATCAACTGTTCTGTTTCCCAGGCATAGCACCCATAAAGATGAAAAATCCAGAGAATGTTAAAAATCCATGAGTTGTAACCCATAGTCATAGGAGAGAGTTATAATAAAAAGAGGTTCTTATTTAAGGCATACTTTACCTGACAAAACACAACCCACTCTGGCACTTTGAATATTCCCTAAGACCTCAGGAATCCTTACAGTAAAAGACAGTTTGTCCAACTGTTCCTACCACCCCTACATCCTGTGCATTTTAGGTGTGAATGATTATGTCAGTTATGCTGTTTTCTTTAGCTTTCCCGGTTACCTCTCCCCTGTTCCTAGACTTAGCGGTCTTACACTTTTTCCTAATTTACTCATCACTTGTTCTAGGGAATCATCATGTTCTACAGGACTAGTTACTCTTCTCATGAAGTTGTGCATGTTACTGGCATCTTCCCTAGAACTAATTTCACTTTAAGTTACATCTCCTGGTGGCATTAATAAATTTTTTCTTTCATCTTTCATTTTTAGAAGTTCTATTTTCTACTTCAGTGACTTCTTGTTTCTTTCTGATTCAGAAGGCTGTATCTTTTATTTTTCTTTCATCTTTAACCTTTGGTTTTCTCATGAGTTTAGCAAGATGGCCTAATAGGTTCTGTGCCTGCCTCCAAGAAAATGAATGATCACAGTATAGATTTTAGTATTTCTATAATCCTATAAAAGATCTATACTGTTGATCTTTTTTCTGCTGTCATACATTCTTTACAATGAAGGATAATAGTAAGATAATAATAAACCTAGCTTCTTATCATGCTATAGAAACGGTATGGATTTCAGAATATATTTAGGTGAAGAAAGAAAGACATGGGGAGGCAGTAAAAAAAAGACTCTGTACTGTGTATGAGACTTAGCCTTGTTATCATAAAAATAACTACATAAGTTTAGTTTTAGAGGACTGTGAATCACTAACTGTGTGATTAACAGACAAAATATCTTTAGTAGCCTTGCAGATATTTCTCTCCAAGCAGTTTAGTTCAAAATTTTTTACATATTCTCATACAGGGGTCCATAAGAAAAAAGAGTCTTCTTTTTTTGGGCTGGGCTTTAGCAGCATCAAACAAGATGTATGCAGAAATTAATTCTTCTACTGTCTTTTCTTTTACTAAAAGTAACTTACAATAATGTGGACAATGCCTAACCTCCATCTTCCCAGAAGATTTTTTGCAGTTTTACCTTTATTATAGAAAAAAAAATAGCCAAAGTAAGATAGGCCTTTGGCTTTCTTCCTTAGTTTTTTATGTGACATGATTCAGCTTAAAGCAAGTTGTAGAAATCAGCTACCACTGCCCAGTGTGTGCTTTGTCCAGGATATAAAACCACTGCAATAACTATTACTGTTTAAGATTTCCAGAGAAGCATTTGGTACGGCACATATGCCCTACTGCTTTTTGTCCTGAAAATCTTCTTAATTCCAGAAATACAAAGGAGCATTAGTAGCAATGAAATGCAGTTGTAGGTTCTCCAAACCAGGCTCTGTTCAGAGTGCAATGACAATGTAATGGTGAGATACCATGATAATCCTGCAATACAGTCTTCAACTGTGCCAAACAAAATATGCTGCAGCCGAAGAAAATTTTGTCTGAAGATGTCTTCTCCTTCATAAGCAAAGTCCATGCAGTAAATTAATAAACAGAAATAAACCAAGAGATCTCTATACAGGGAAACCTTGTGTAGGCATGTGACTTAATGACACCAGAAAGCCAGTCTCTCAGCTGTAGGAAGGGGACACTACCTAAAAAAACACTTAAACACTCAGAAGGAAGAATAAACAAACAGACAACCCTGAACCCATAATTCTATGGCCCAGACTCTTTTCTCATTGAAAGCAACTCAAAAGTATGTTCTGTGGGATTTTTGTATTTATGAATCAAGTGTTTGGGGTTTTTTTTCAGTCACCCAGCTCCTAACCTCAAGTTTCCCAGTTGGTCAGAGAAAGTCTTAGATATCCTTGAATTTCTCTGTGTGTTTATATTGAATTAGACAGGGAGGGGTTTTTTATCAGTCATGAAAGTATCTAGCAGACAAGGAAAGAAATAGCTGAAAGTGCAAATAAATTACAGTTCCCTAATCTCTGGAGATAATACATTTCCTGGAAAAAACAGCAATGTCATTTTTTCTGCTTTCCACACAATGAAATATTAAAAATCTATAAATTAATAGTTCTAAGCCAGATCAGTTAAAAAACATTTATAGATGTGGGTTAGAGATGGGGAGTTGTTCAGAAACTGAGAAATTCAAATTGCAAAGTGCGTCATTAACATAGGTAGACTGATTGCCTAGCATATGATCTTGAAAAGTGTGCTTAACTGTGGCGTCAGTGAAAAACTTGAAGTCAGTCTGAAAAATACATAGAAAATTCTAACCAGTATTCATAAAACTAATGTGCTTTTGAAGGAAAATATAGAAGTACAGGCAGAAGTCAAACATTTCTTTCAAACATATTTATAACTTCTTAGGAGTATATAGGGGTGAATATACAAGAGACACTAATACTGCCATATTCAATTTTTAAATACTTGAAAAATTAGACACCCAGCAGTAGTGTTCAAAGCATTCAGTCAGCTGAGTTGCAAACCACCACTGGGAAGCAAAGAGTCCAAAGAAATTACTCCATCACTCAGATGTAATAAAGTAATTAAATCTGTTCATGATCTTTCAAGCCTGAGCTCTCTCCTAGGATGAGTTTTTTCATCCAGAATGTTCTTTTTCCAGGAAAAATAATAAAGATAGAAACATTTTTTTAATGTCTAAATAAGATTCTAATTACAACAGCACTCATTTATAGGTAATAAGCTCTATCACCTATTCCACTTGAGTTGTAATTAGACCTAAGCCCATAATTAGATATTCTGATCGTTAAGCTGTACTAATGGTCTTCACCTTGTACTCCTCTTTCGCAATATTTATTTTGTCTTTCTCGCTTTATCCACTTAGAAGTTTATTGCTAATCCAAACTAAAACAGGAGACATGGAGAGACACTGTCTTCACATACGGCAGTATTTTGTAGTAGTACAGATATAATACTCGGGCTGTTATACTCTGCCTGTGGTTCTCTACCTCGTGCTGAGCAACTAAACAGATATTTTTAAGCTCTCCTTGGCACAAAGGTTAGGTACTTGAAGTGAAATATAGCATGAATCCTTTTCAAGGATTATTTCATAGCTTCTGAAAAGTGATCAGATGGCTCAAAATCAAATTTTAGAATTTGGACTTGCATTTAGAAATTGCAAGACAGAACCACAGTTTTCGGGATGAAAACCTGTTTGGGTACTGTGTCTTTTCTAGCGGGACTAGTGTAAACTGCTTCTATTAAATGTTCATACCAGGTAAAAAATAAATAACAGGATGATCCTATTTTGTCAACTAACAAATAGTTAATAAAATAATGAAACTTCCCTGCTTATTTTCCAGATCCAATGAGAAGTACTTTTAATACTATGTGGATTTACCAGAAATTATATGGGGAAGGTTGTATTCAGATCTCGTTTTGATTATGGTTTCACAAATAGTCTCACTCTGAAAATGTTTTTCATTCAGAAATGGACAGAAGTGTATCATGAGGATATCAGGGAATCAAATCCTGGTTTGCTTTAAAATATAATTATTTCCTACCATAATCTAGGTTTATGGAATATCCATTATAAAAATCTGTATCTTATATAGATGATTACTTTACAAATACATATTTATGGCTTTATGCATACATTTATTCAAGCATATACATATACCACTACACTAAAAAAAATAATCTAAAATCTTATGATTTACATTGTTTTCTACAGATCAAAGTCCTTGAAGGGCATTTTATTTAGTTTTTGTCTACAGAATATTACCAACAAAATCTATTACTTCCAAATCTTTTTCTGAATTTGATTCAAACCCAATGAGTTAAAGTAATCACCCATACATATTTACCATTTCCCTTATAAAATGTGGATAAGCTTCCAGGCCTTTCTAAACACTTTGGTACTTCCAACAAATGATCAGGTTATTTGTCTTAATGTCTCCAGTTATGGTGATGTTTAATGACATTCATCACAGAAGCATGATCACTTCATAACTTAACAGTTTCAAAAATAAGTCTTCTTTTTAATACTGTTTGATGTGACAGTATGTCATGTTTTAGTTATTACGTAGTCCACTACATCTGGTTATTTGCATTTCCAGCTCGCACAGAAAGAGTCATAAATTTGAGTGGTAACTGTGATTAACACTTGCTGCTACTGAATGACATATCACTGTAGTTCGTTAAGGTGATCAAGGAAACAACTTAACGGCAGCCCAAGGCCTGTCCATGCCCTTCGTGATTTTGCAGGAAACTGGTAATTGCCCCAGTAATGGATTGCATTTGGATTGTGCGGTCACCGAATGACAACAGATAGGTAGCTATTTTCTTTCTTTCTTGCTATCTAAAAACATCAGTGCGAGTGTTTTTCCAAGCATGAATTAGCATGTGTAAGAGATTAAAAGGGCAACTGTTCCCCTTGGAGTGGTTCTTGAATTTCACCTGGGTCACTGTTGCTTCAACAATAGTATGAAAATAACACTGCACTTCTGATTTATGAGCCTTATGAGTTTTACAGACCAAAGCCTGACCAAAAGCCTCCCTCATCTCATTTGCTAGGAAATGCTTACACTGGCACAGCTTACTCTGATGAGTATTACTATAACAATAATATATAAAGTATCAGCAGGAGACATTGTCTGACCAGTGAGATTATCATGGGGGGCAAAACATCTCCACAGGAAAGAATAATATTTTAATCCTACACTTTACAAAAATAAGCACTTAGAACTTATTTTTCTTACTAGCTGTTACTTTCTCAAGTATTATTAATTACTACTAGTTATTAATTTCTTTAGAGAAGCATGACAAATGGTTTGTGCTACTTACTATACAGCTTGAAGACTCAAATATATATTTTGAGATCTAAAAATTAATAAATATAATCCGGGTGTTTACATATAGCAAAACCAAAAAGTATTTTATCAAACACAAATATATTTCTTGCTGTACTGTACTTTTCTATGTGTATCTAAACAACCCGTACTTTTATCTCCTGCCCTTAACACTTGTTGTGCACTTGTTGCGCACTGTCAAGCAGCAGTTGTAATGCACTCTGAATCAGACAGGATATTTTATAAAATTTTACCACCCTGTTTTCTAGAGAGCAGTTTTCATTTGAACATGTATTCATACACATACATACAGCTGTTGCCAGCACCCTACATTCAAAGGCATAAAATGCATAATGGCATACTTGAGGAATAGCAAAATCAAGGACAGACAAATATCTCAAATAAATGATTTCTCAGAAAAAAAAATTAAATGTTCCTTTCCTGTAAATAAATCTTTTTGTAACCCACCACCATCTTTAAGTCATTATCTTTAATTCTTTAAGTCTTTCTTAAGTTCTGAAATATGTAATGAAAAGTCAACATTTAAATTTGTGAGAAATTCAATAATTTAGACTGAATTACAGTCCTTAAATTAAGGAGTATATGAAAGGAGTATATGATAACTAGTATAGATATCTAAAAATTATGGTAGAGAGGGGAAGTGCTGTTTACAGTGCTCATCCAAAATGTAAAACCTTCCAGATCCAGTGTTCTCTTGAATTGAATCACTAGTGATATTCAATCCCACCTTTCCCTTCACAGGATATCTGTCATCAAGTTACTGTGAACTGCAGACATTTGGGAATCAAGAGAGACACAGGAAACTACTTTTTAATTCTTACTTTTAAAGTAGGACTTTTTTGCAGAAGAGACTGCAAATTTTGTTAAGATAGACCAGAAAATACGTATTTTATCCCAATGCTTTAGAGATTTGGACAAAGACCTGGGTTCTGACCCTGTATCAGGGACTAATTACGTGCTGTGTCTTTATCTAGCAACTATAGAATATAAAATACATAAGCAGACACTGGATGAGGAATTGGAGCATAAAGATTGGTATTTCATGTGACTACTTCTATTTACTGGGATATAGTCAAGCTTTTTCTCTTTCTCACTCAGACATAGTAAATATTGAAACCTAACACAAATTAGCACAGCTTCAAAGACGGTAAGAGCTCACAGCAGCCAGCTGATTGGGACTTCCTTTGGGATGGCAAGGCAAATACCTACAGCCATGACTGAGTGCTGTAGCTAGTAAGAGCCTGCTGTCGGTTACATAAAAGGACTAAGTCCTACTCCATTTTTAGAAGAAGACACTTTCAAGGAGATCTCGGAGAAATTCTGTGATTCCCAGATCTGTTTTAAGTATACTCATTTTCCATGTAGGAGTTCCACAGAAAATTAGATTTTGTAGGTCCTCAGAAATAGTTGCATAATAAATGCTGAACTAGGGGAAAAAAAAAAATCCTTCATATAGCTGTGAATCTTCTCCCTGAATTAACTACCTGCCTCATTAAAAAAAGTAAAAGGTGGCTTGAACTAATCACTTAGCAGTGTCATCTAAGTAGCAAATGGTTTCCTCATGATTGTTCTCCCTGAGGCATTTCTACTCACTGTAAAAGACTAAATAATAGGTCAGTCACAGTAAGAAATTCACTGTTAGCGTGGTTGGGGACCTGCCAGGTTCCTTTTCCTATTGTACTCAGTATCTAAAAGCTGGGGACATACCTCTTACATGGTAGCAGTACTTTCAAGTCCTCATTTTTACCTGCTTAATTACTCTTGTGGATTACACAGAAAGGAAATTACTTGACAAGATTTTAATTATCTCTTATATGTACTTTATGAAGTAATCTGCTGATGAGTACCTGGCAGGATCTGCCTGTCTGATAGACGGAAATCTTCAGCATCCAGAATTGAGGACCTGACTAAACTCCAAATTTGGCTACAGCGACTTCAGTAGCTCTTTTCAGGATATTGAGAATGCCAAACAACGGTACACCAATGCCCCTGTCCCACCTCCCCGCCACACCTTCCAAATAAACAAAAAACACAAAAAAAACCCCAAACCACCACAAAAAACCCCTCACACTCAACAAACAAACCCTGCCCAGACATAATAAAAGCTGTAGATGTCTCCTTTCCTCTACTATACTTGCACTTTAAAACTTAGACCTCTGACATGCCTCCAAGTTGTAACTTAGCTTCCTACTCATAGCTTCCCAATATTGCCTTTATAAAGGCCATGACAGCTTTTCTGAGCCAATCCAAGATAGATTTTTCAGTGCTGAAGACCAGCTGACCTCTTAATCAACATTTCTACAGTCACTGTAATCAAACAAATCTCTCTATCCTGCAAAGCAAGGGTAGAAGAAGTTGGATAAACTGAAAGTCATTAGGGCTGATTCTTCTACTTAGCATGTCTGTTCCAGGGCTGTAATAGCACGCTCCATAGCAGGACTCCTGTAACAGCAGAATTATTTCCTCTGTGACGCTTAGGGGAGTAGTTTGGTCTTATAGAATAGATGTGGGTTTTCTTTCCATCATATTCAATGGAAAGAGCATTTATCCTGAAGGACTTCAATTTTATTTGAAAAAAAAAAGAAAGAAAGAAAGAAAGAAAGAAAAAAAACCCTCGCTAACCAAATCACTGAGGAAATACATTAGCACAGGCCCAAGATGAAATTATTTGGACTGTGTCTAAATGAATAACAAACTACAAAGATGCCATTTCCATCAGCAACACTGAGATAGTTCCCAAATCCTTTACTTCAGTACAGTGAAAATACAATAGGATAAGATTTTAGAGGCATAATCCTTTCCCCGGGCAGTCAGTGACATGGCAAAGTCAGAAACCACTTTGGAACACAAGCCAAGCCATAGCATTTGTAGCCAATCTGTCTGTAAATGGGTGGGTATTATTTTAGTAAGAATAATAAGAAAACCGAAACACTGGCATTAATACTTCCTAAAGGACAAAGAAAATTACAGTCCTCTGTCCTCTTGCAGGGATTAATTCCACAGCTTGAGAAATTTCTGATATAATTGAGTGACATGTCTCCAAAGATCAAAGCTAGCTATGACATTAGGATGGGAGTTAGCATTAGAAACACCAGGACAGAATAAATCCAAGTAAGCCAATTTTCTTCACTCACACAGAGCCAGATCCAGTAAAGGTTTGCACGGTATCAGTTTCTTTCCCAAGCCAACAGGAACATAAGGACATATGACTCTTTAATAAGTAAGAAATTACGTTGAGCGATCCGATATCTTCTCTTGCAACACCACTCTAACTTCGTTTGAGTCACTAACCATCACCCAGTAAAAAGAAAATTCTTCCTTCAGAACCAAGCAGAGACTTACTATTGTAAGATTCTGTGGTTTCTGAGAAAAACCATTTTAACTCTCTGCAGAATACTAGGATGTTTGATATCGATGTCTCTTCATTAAGCCAGAAGTGTAATAAATATACAAAAATAAAAAGCTGCTAGCTACCTGCCCCAGCTCACATAAGTTGTAATATTCTAAAGGTAGCAGAAGATGATATAAACTCATAGTAGTGCTATGTTCTGTAGCTCCGTGTTGCTATAATTGGGAATGTTAAAATATTTCCAGCAAAAAATGCTTAATATTTGTTTACAGCCGTCAGTTGTAAACATATAAATAATCTCTGCTTTTACAGAAATTTTCATTTCTACACATTCTTTCTCCTTATTCCACTCTCTCAGGTTCCAAAATATTCTGAGCTTTCAGCGTCCTTTCACCATAAGCAAATTCACTGTTATGGGAAACCAGCCCGCATGATTTAGTATGGTTTACCTATAAACCTCCTAAAACCTCACTGCTGCAAAATATTTCAGCAGGCTCCTGTATTACCATTGGCACAAGAGGTAGAATGTAACCAAGACTTCACATTGGATAACCACAGTAGAAAGCAGACAATGCTTTTGTCCATCCTGGATGCTCAGCTGATGCGTGTTGGCCTAACTGGGTTGGTGCCACTGAAGCTTGCTAATTTATATACTAGCGTAGGCTCTACTCACTGGTGCTTAGGACCTCACAGAGGTATTCCTGGTTCTTTTGACACCAACATCCCACATGTCTAGCAGTGTGGGTGAAGACATTTTAACTTAAAAAAAAAAAAGAGAGAGAGAGAAGTCAGCAATGTTCCCATCCATCTGTTATCGTCAGACGGGACATAATTAGAGGGGTTTTGTTCTTATTTTTTCAAAATGAAAGGCTCCTGAAGTGGAGGGAAACAGAGTTGTAATCAGTGACTTGACCCAAGTTAGAAGAGCACGTCATTTACTCACCATACACGAACAAACCTGATGAGTAATTTTGCTACTGCCTCAACAATACCGAGTACAAGTGTCTTCTTCAGATGTGTGCTGTAGCAAAAGCAATGTAATGAAATATTATGCATAATAACAATAATGGGGTATCAAGTTGCAGAGTATCATTTATCCTGAAGGCAAGAAAGTATTTTTCTTCTATTTTATTCCTTTTAAGAACAATACAAGAGAAAGTTTAATTTGGATAAAATTTTTCTCATTATGTAATGAATACACTCGTTCAATAACCCATGTACCACCCTCACATTCCGTTGCCAAATAAAATATGTGCAGAATCATAACTAATAAAACATTTTATTGCAAAAATGTTTGGTTCAAACCTCTAAGAACTTTCATCTTTTTAAAAAAATATTTCATAATTTTATTTTGTCAAAAGAAACAATATTTAACACTAACCTCGGTTGTTGTGGCTTATATTTGAATTTGACTGTTCTGTGGATATTCGAGAAGTGAATGGGATCATAGCTACTTTTCTTATGATCTTAGATGCGTGTTAATCTTGCTCTGAAAGTAGACAGTGCATTATGAAAGTCTGATTGTAGGAGCTGCAGTCTGGGAATGCTTTCAAATCCCTCTGCATTTTACAGTAGTACACGAATTCCTGTGGTTGATGGGATTACCTTTCCCGTAGGCTCACTATGGCATTTTTAGCTTCATTTAAATGCTGTCTTGCACTCTGCTTTCTTATTTTGGGACGCCACATGTTTTGTTGATATTTTTGTAATGTCAGTTCATACATATATTTATACATATTTGTATTGATAATGGGCCTAATTCTCAATGACTTTTCGAGAAATATCTTCATGTATGACCATACATGGTCTAATAAGAGAATAACTGCAGAGATTGTGTCTCTTGTACAGAAGAACAGGAAAGGATGAAGCAACATCCTTGCTATGTTATCTCCCTTCAGTTGTAGGTCAAAAAAGAAACCCATGTCCAGCTCTCCAGTCGACCAAGCAATCTAGCTATGCAGGGAGAGGCATTATTCTCATAGAAAAGGATAATAAAACATAGGAGTATTTCATTCACGGTTGTTGGTGTATTTTTCTAGCAGAAATTGGAACTACGAAAATATGCTACTTTCTCTGGGAAACTTGGCAGCCGAAACTCAGCTGCAGTACTATCGTGTGGGAAATACTATCTCTACTAGCCTTGTTTTGTTAGCTCTAACCAAAATACTCACCACGTGGGATATAATCCCTCTTAACCAATTATAGTGTTTTAAGAGATGTGTGCTGTCTGTGTAACAGAGTCACTATCCAATCACCATGTAGTTAGTCGAGTGGGCAAGAGTCTATAAATTGGGATGTAATGTAAACAATAAACGAGTCTCGCTACACACCACATTGGCATTCGAGTGATTTGTTCCACTTCAGCCCAGAGCCTGCCGTGGGTCGCGACAAAATAAACGAGTCTCGCTACACACCCCATTGGCATTCGAGGGATTTGTTCCACTTCAGCCCAGAGCCTGCCGTGGGTCGCGACACACGGCCAAGAAAATTCTTAGGTGTCTCTCCTTCAACCTTGAGAGCTCTCTTGTTGAAGTGTAGAAAATGTTCACTTTAACCAATTTTTGCTGTTTCACATGTCATTCAAAGCAGTCTTTCAAATCTCATTAAGGTCTTCACTTATTCACGAGTGCTTATTTATTAATCTGAATCTAGTGTTTGGCATTGTCCTGGTTTGAGCTAAAGCTTCCTTGTTTTGGGAAATGGACAAATAGAATTATTCCATGCAGTACGATAACTCCGCATTTAACTGGTTAAGGGGGTCAGGTGAAACGTTACGTCGGGAGCCTTTAAAAGCAGCAGGCCGGGGGCGTGTCTTTCTCTTGGGCTTCTGGACTGCTGCGTGGAGGAGCGCTGCCACGGATCTGCCAGTAAGAGACCAGGCTGAGACCTGAGGGCCTGCACCCCCAGATCGCTGAGGATCACAGACTGTGAACTGTTATTGCCGTGAGTCCCGTCTGAAATCGGGTGAGAATATTCAAACTCCCTGTCGTTCCGTGCAGGGAGTCTTCCTGCAATTTCCTTGCTACGTGGGGGTTTCCCCCCGCTCCGTCTCACCGCGAGAAGAATTCTACTTTCTCTGTCTGCAGCTGCAGTCTTCACTCCTACCTCGCTGCTGGGTGTCTGCCAAGAGCATTGACCTTGAACAAGACTGCTCAAAACTGTGGTTATCTAAATCCTCTTTTCTTAGTTTTTTTTTCCCCTCTTTCTCAGTTGTGCACATATATATAGTACTGGATAGTTGTGTGGCTTTATTGTTTATTAAAAGTTTTGTTTCAGTTTCCAAATGCAAACCAAGGTGTGAATTTCTTCTTCCCCTTTAAAACTCCTTTTGTCTCTAGCGAGACAAAGGGGATTGTTAAGGAATTCGAGGAGTTGTCACCTCGGTCCCTCGACCCTTAACAGGCATTAGTACAACTACGCAACAAACACAGACCTAAACTTTTTAAAATTTGCTTAACTCAAATGTTTTACACACTATTTTTACCACCAGTAGGCATCTAACAGCAACTAACTTTGCATATAGCAAAGTTTGAAGAGAGCAAACTATAACAGGAGATAGTAGGTCAGTCACTGAGGGAAGCTGTCTGGAGCCGGCCTGACCCACAGCAGAGCAGCAGATCTCAGCATATAGGGGTTTTCCTGACGTAGAGAAATGTCAGGGGAGTGGAGAGACCCACCAGGAGCCGGGTGCTCTCACGGGAGTGGTGATGAGGCCTGGGCATTGCCACGGTAATGGTGACCATCCCCAATGCTGCCAGCTCTGATCAGGGAGTGATTCTACACACTCAGCAGAAAGCCATGATATCTCTCTGCACCCATGTCATGGTTTAGATCCAGCTGGCCCCTAAGCACCACACAGTCACTCTATCCCTCCAGCAGGGGGAAATACAATGAAGGGTTGTGTTTCAGTAGGAGGAATACAACTTAAGGGTTGAGACAAGAGACAAAAGATGCCCACCGATGGTCATGGGCAAAAGACAGACTAGGGGAAACAAAATTAATATAATTTAAACACCAAAACCACTACAAAAACACTGACTGAAATCCAAGTAGGAAATAAGAGAAAACAACTGGGTCTTAAATACATCCTTCTCCCACCCCTCCCTTCTTTCTGGGCCTCACTTTGCTACCTCCTCCCTACCCATTTCCTCACTCAGTGCAGGGGGAGGTGTGCCAAGTTAGAGGAACCTCTCCACTTAGTGACAGAGCTCAGGGAGGTGGTGAGTAAGTTGAGAACTGTCAGGAAGTGCAAGATGGAGATTGACCACTGGAACCACATCCTGCCTTCCCTGAGACAGACCCACCAGACAGACAAGGTACATAACACAGAATATTCCCTATCCTCTCTCCACCTGACTGAACATAGCGACCTTATGGAGAGGGGGGCAATGATGACAAGTTCCTTCCCAACACAGCAGCTCCATCCCCTCACAACCCCACCTTCCCAGGTGCCCTTGCATAATAGGCACGAGGCTCTGCAAGTGGAACCAAACACCACCAGGGACAATCATTCACCTATCTTGGAAGTGTTGCCATGGTTAACTTGGCCTACAACCTGCATCAAAACTGTTTCCACAAATTAAATAGATGGGTTGTTATCATAGGTGATTCCCAGCTGAAGGGAACAGAAGGGCCTATATGCTGTCCAGACCCACTTCTCTAGGGAATTCTGCTGCCTCCCCAGGACCCAGGTTAAAGATATGGCTAGAAAACTTCCTATCCTCCTACAGCCCTGAGATTTTTATCCATTATTGATTTTTCTGGTAGCCAGAGACAAAGACTCAACAAGAAACCTGCGGGTGATCAAGGGAGACTTCAGGGCCTTGGGATGACTGGTCAAGGGATCAGGAACACAAGCAATGTTCTCCTCTATCCCTCTAGTTGAGGGATTAAGGTGGAAAGAAGCAGGAAGACAGGCAGGACTTTGGGGTTTTGATCATGGGTAAGTTTACATGACACCAGGCCTGCTGGTGACAGACGGGGTATGCCTGCCTCAAAGAGGGGAAAAGGATCCTTGCATAGAAGTTGTATAGGGCTCATTGAAAGAGTTTTAAACTAGATTTGATGGGGGAAAGGGATGAAATTAGAGATACACCTGGAGGTGGCACATCAAGGTTTGTGGGACAGTGTGTTAGCGAGGTCATTCAGCCTGCCACACCAGTAGAGGTAGGGGTTGGAGTGCCATGCAGTGGCAAAGACACGAGGGATATTGATGAGCTAGAAATCACAAAAGCACCTGGTAATGGTCAGGTAGGAATTAGGTCTTGCTCCCCTCAAAAGAGGATCAATAGCCCAAGATCATCTACACCAATGCACACAGCATCAGCAACAAACAGGAGGAGCTAGAAGCCATTGTGCAACAGGAAAACTATGATATACTTGCTATCACAGAGGCACGGTGGGATGATTCACACAATAGGAGTGCTGCATTGGATGGCTATAAACTCCTCAGAAAGGATAGGCCAGGAAGAAGAGGAGGTGGAGTGGCTCTCTCTGTTAGGGAGTGTTTTGATTGTCTGGAGCTTAATGATGTTAGGGCTGTTTATGGATAAGAGTCAGGGTGAAGGCCGACAAGGCAGATATGATGGTAGGATTCTGTTTGGACCACCCAACTAGGATGAAGAAGCAGACAAAATATTCTATAAATGGCTAGGAGAAATCTCAAAATCACTACCATTTGTTCTCATGGGGGACTTTCATCTTAACAGATGAGTTCTGGAAATACAATACAGCAGAGAGGAAACAGTCCAGGAGATTCCTGAATCGTGCAGAAAACAACTACTTGATACAGCTGGTGAGTGAGACAACCTAGGAGGGAAAGTTCCATCCTAGACCTGTTCTTCTCATGGGGGACGTTCATCTTAACAGATGAGTTCTGGAAATACAATACAGCAGAGAGGAAACAGTCCAGGAGATTCCTGAATCGTGCAGAAAACAACTACTTGATACAGCTGGTGAGTGAGACAACCTAGGAGGGAAAGTTCCATCCTAGACCTGTTCACGAAGAGAGAAGGATTTGTGGGTGACATGATGGTTGGAGCCCATCTTGGGCATAGTGATCATGAAATAACAGAGTTTTCATTGGTTGGAAAGGTAAGGAGAGCTGTTAATTGACCTTACACTTGTTCCTCCAGAACCTTAGACTTCCAGAGGGCAGACTTTGACCTGTTTAGGAGTAGTCAGTATGACAGTGTTTTGATACACAGTCCTGAAGGGCAAAGGAGTCCAGGAAGGCTGGACATTCTCCAAGAAGAAAATTTTAAAGGCACAGGAGCAGGCCATCCCCATATGCTGAATGATGAGCCGGTGGTGAAGAAGACCAGCCTGGCTAAACAGAGAGCTTCACAGCCTAGAGGTTCTTGAAGTGTGTGGAAGACAATTTCCTGATATAGCTGGTGAGTGAGCCAACTGGGACCTTCCTCTTGTTGGGAAACAGAGAGGGACTTGTGGGTGATGTGTAGGTTGAAGGCCATCCTGGGCATAGTGAACATAAAATGGTAATTTTCAATTCTTGGGGAATTAAGGTCAGTAGATCTGCCACCTTGGACTTCCAGAGGGCAGACTTTGGACTGTTTAGGAGATTGGTTGGCAGAGTCCCTTGGGAGGCAGTCCTGAAGGGCAAAGGAGCCCAGGAAGGCTGGACATTCTTTAAGAGGGAAATCTTCAAGGCACAGGAGCAGGCCATCCCAGCATGCCATAAGATGAGCTGGCAGGGAAGAAGACTGGCCTGGCTACACACAGAGCTTTGGCTGGAACTCAGGAAGAAAAGGAAAGTCTATGACCTATGGAAGAAGGGGCAGACCACAAGGATGTTATGAGGTTATGCAGGGAAAAAATTAGAAGGGCCAAAGCCCAGCTAGGACTTAATCTGGCTACTGAAGTAAAAGACAATAAAAATGTTTCTATAAAGTGATTGTCCCCCTTTACTCAGTGCTGGTGATGACACACTTCAATTACAGTGTCCTCTTTAGGGTCCCTCACTACTGAGGTGCTGGAGCATGTCCAGAGAAGGGCAATGATGCTGAAGGGTCTAGAAAACAAATCCTCTAAGGAAAGGCTGAGGGAACTGGAGTTGTTTAGCCTGGAGAAAAGGAGGCGCAGGGAGACCTCATCACTCTCTACAACTACCTGAGAGGAGGTTGTAGCAAGGTAGATGTCAGTCTGTTCTTCCAAGCAGCAAGTGACAGGACAAGAGGAAACAGCCTCAAGTTACACCAGGAGTGGTTTAGATCGGATATTAGGGAAAATTTCTTCACCAAAATGATTGTCAAGCATTGGGACAGGTTGCCCATGGAAGCAGTGGAGTACCCATCCCTGGAGGTACTTAAAAGACATGTAGATGTGCTTAGGGACATGGTTTAGTGGTGACTTGGTGGTGCTAAGTTAACAATTGAACCTGATGATCTTAAAGGTCTCTTCCAGCCAAAATGATTCTGTGATTTGCTTACTGTTTTGTAGGTCATACAACTGCATGTGGGAGTTTGAGGACCATGAGAGAAGTCTCCAGGTGCATTCACAGTAGCTTCATAATTTGCATCAGTAGTTTTGAAACAACACTCCCCATCATCTCCAACTTGCCATACTTGTGACATCATAGAATCCTCTCAGACTGAATTCCTCCATGATGAACACAAAGCAAGAGATGAGCCCAAGAAAAGCATCTAAAGCACTGCTACTACAGAAGATGCTCAGTACACTGGTCCGGGCAAAACCTAGTCTAGAGTGGTACAGTCTGTGAGGACATCAGTACCAACTGTTCCCTCTATAGATTTGCTTCTACTTTATAATGGAGCCTTTATGATTAAATGGAGCCTAGAAGGTAAAAGCATTGCTGTGACCTAAGTGTATAACCATTTTTCTTTCTCAAAACAGTTTTCTAACCTATCAAAGCTTTTGTTAACATCTCAAGGAAGACAGAGAAAATAATCTAAAAGTTCAAATGCAGTTCAAAACACTGCAGCCTGACATGAATCTGTCACTCACTCAGCTGCAATATTGGATATCTGTCATATATTGTGGAGATGGTGTCTGAAGATCTCCACAAATCTGCTAACAATTTCTGCAGGCACCTCAAGCTGTCATACCAGGACTTGCTGCCTGTCAATGGGAGACAGTCTTGTGCATTCCTGGCCTCCTTTGTACCTTGAGTCATAAAGCAAAAGCCAAGAGGAAGGAGACAACATGATACAAAACAACCCTAGCCTTCATCCAGTTCCAGACCACTCTGAAGTGGATCAATATATGCAAAGCAAGCTATGCTTGAAATCATTTACACAAAACGAGTTGCAAAACTGCAGTTTCCCTCTCTGTTAACATGAACTGGGGAATGAGCTCCAGTGTACAGGGGAATGACACTCCAGTGTAGAGGCATATAGGGCCCACCTTGCGTGATGGGGATATCTGTAAGGAAGATATTAATTTTGCAGCTTAATGCACCCTGTAATGTGACATAAACCACCTGTACCTCAGCCAAGAACTTGGCTTGGCAATATTAAACCTGCAGGATAAATGAGATAAGCAACATTACAATGCAACCCACATCCTCACCCCCACGCTTATCAGTGTTCACATTACCTTCTTTAACTTCATTGTGAAAAATCAAGTTTGTAAATCTCTATCTTGATAGCATCTAACTTTCAAGTCTATTATTCCTACCATGACAATCAAGGGCATTGTTGAAGTTTCAAATGTTTTCTTGGCTCAGTTCAGCAGCAAGAATGCCTGGGGATAATTAATAAGGCCACTACTGATTGGAATCTGCCAATCAGAGACAACAGCTAGAGTTTTTGCAGGTAAAGAAAATTCTTTGTTCTGATATTTGCATGATGTTAGATAACTCAGGATCACTTTTCATTAGCTGAACTTGACGATGTCATTTGAGATTTTAGAAGGCCTAGTCTCATTATGTCGGATTCTACAGAAGTACTGTTTTGCATCACTGAATCTCCACGAAAGGTCAACTGACAAGACTGAAGTGTTAGTGAAAAAGAAATCATTAAATGTAACATTATCGATCCGTGTGTAATTGTCCCATGAAAATTCATGAAGTTACCAATGATTGTTTTTCTCCAATAAAAATACTTTACTAGGTGAGTATGTATTTGATATCATATCATACTTCAGGGAAATTTACAAGCAGGGTTGGATTTTGTTTCTTGGGTTTTTTTTTAAATCAGACTAGCATGATGTTTCAGATTATCTAGTATTTCCACCTGTTAATATAATTTGCAAATAGCTTATAAGAATCAAAGTACGAGACTTTCATTTTAACACGGTTTAGGAGTCTCATTATCAGTGGTGGCAGAGGATAAGGCAATCAAGATTTGTCATTTCTTGACATATTGTGACATATGTGAGCATTCAGCATCCCAGTCCTTCCATTTCAGGTGCCAGAAATGGACTATGATTTCATTAATTGTCAGATCTTTCTTCTTTCTCTCTTTTTGAAACAAACATCTGGGCAAGGTTAGTGATCATTTCTTACTACCCCTCTGGGTCCTCAAGAAAAAACCGTGCAGAAAGATAAAACATGACAAAATTATCTTTATCTCTTAAACTGCTAGAATTTACAGCTGGGAAACATGCCATGTTTTATTGGTTCAGTAATACAGATTGAAGTCCTGATGGGAAAATATACTGTCTATAAAGGCATCAAAGGCATGTATCCCATCAAGGTATGATTTTCATGCAGAAGGTGTGAGACTGGCACCTAGGTGGGGCTCTCCCTGACAAGAAATTGAGTTATGGGGAAGATATGCAATTTAAAAGTCCTCAAGAGACCTCCAAAATTAGATGCGGTTCTCTAGGGATCCTCACTCTTCTTCAAAGCATCTTATGCAACTTTTCTTTTTGTTTCCAAATACTACACTATTTCTGAAACTTCTTAAGGAACTTCTAATTCAGGAGGGAGAAGTGAAATACATTTGATTCAATTCATTGATATTCCTACAGTTACCATGCTTTTGATTAAGAAGAAGAAATATATGCTAGCCGTAGCTATAACTGGACACTCTTCAGAAAAGCTAATCAACCACTTTTTATTCATAGGCCTATTACTGCTCACTCTGAGGGTACACTAGTGTTAGCAAAGACTTTTAGGATGTAAGCCAGCATGCCTCTAAAGAGTATTAGTGTGCTATCTGAATCCCATGTCTATTTTTTCCTAATTACTTGAAATCTGGTACATCGTGGAGCATTATCTAATTCAATCATTTTGCTCACTCAGCACTCAACTAATGAAAGGCTTGCCATGGTCAACCAAGGAAGGGGAGCAGAGCAGTTCGAAAGAAAGCAGCCGCTATTAACAGGGAAAGACCTGTGTCCCTTCCAACCCAGATAAATTTCAAAACCCAGTGTTTGAGGACGGAAAAAGCTCTGAATGTCTTTTTACATAATTGAGGACTCCAGAGATTTATATCAGATGTAAATCTGGTACTCTTCATACACATCACTGCCCATCAAAGAAATTTATGGGTAAATAACAGGGGGCTTTTTGAAAGAACAAAGAAACATACGTAGGAGTGTCAGGAAGCCATGTATTATGTCAGACCAGCACTATAGACACAATGTTCTGTGTAACCCAAGAGGGGAACTTGTAACCTCTTTTTCAAAGGGCCTTCTATGATTGATGTTATTATCATTATTGTTTCTTTTTTCAAAATTTTCCTAAAACATACTCAGGAGTTGCTACCATTTTTCCTATTGCTGAAGTGTTTCAGCAGTGCTTTCCTTCCTCTTGTTCTTAGCAGTAAATCTCCTGAAGCATCTTACTATCATCTCCTCATAACAAACAGGTTGTGTAGGTTTAGGGAAGCTAACACTGACTATCTTCTCTGAAGAGAAGGTAAAAAGTGGAAACTACACCTCTTTTAAAGGAAAGACACAACCCCTCACTTTCCCCACCTCAGGGTATCCTTGCTTTGATATCATACATTTGTATAAACTGAAGCAAGAAGTGGAATCCATCCCTTTCTCTCTTAGACGGTAAAAGAGAATGAAGCATTTATTTTAAAGAAATTTTCTGCCTTCTATAGGCAGGTAGAATTTACATGTAACATTGAATATCATACTAAAAGGTCATAAAGCAGAAACAATAAAAATACAGCTTTCAAAGAATAGCTTGTCACGTGCTTGTTCTATTTTTGATCATTCGGAACCATTGCACAGCACCTTTCAGACGTAAAAATATTTTTACTCCTATTTTCCCAGTTAGATGGATTAAGGGACATCTCAAACACAGCCAAACATGTAAAGAAAACACTACTAGAATATAGAGTAACAAGCTTTGTGTTACATGAATAGTTTTTTATATCAATATTCATTTGCCACCAAATTGCAAATTCAGGCTGATTCCCAATGCCAGTCTAAAACATACAAACAGCATCAATCAGGCAAGCTTTACTGCATTTGCTTTTGTTGGGGTAGAATTATGTATCTTATTAAAATATGCGAGAGGAATACACAGTGGAAGTCTACAGCACAAACACAAACTAAAATACCTAGTAAAATACAGCAAAAGACACATCGATTTATAGTATAAAGTTAACGTTAACACAGCAAATGCTCTGTAACAGCACTGCTGAGAATATTCTAGCATCGTATTGCTATACTCTCTATAGTCCCATGTCACACTGTTACCTTTCAGGAATTTATGTCTGTTTAACCTTTCAAGTTATCCTAACTGTGCCAATCCCAAAAATGAGTCTCTTCTCCTCCCTCAGCAAATAACCAAGTAAAGTATTTATTTCCTGATTATCTATTTTAATGTCAAGTCTCCTTTCCCATAGAAAAGAAAATGTTCATATTTCTACTCCTCCTGCCTTTACAGAGATGGTTCCTATGTCCCAGATGAATGATAACAAAGATGAGGGAGTGGATGAAAAGGATCTTTTTTCTTTTAAGCAGCCGTGACTACATAATTTTTTATTTTACTTCAGTTTCTGTCTTTAAGCCTCCATCCTCAGTTCTAAAGCTGAAGTACACACCTGTCCCTGGCTTCTTTTCCTTTGAATATGAGCATAGCCAGTGTGATCCTCAAGCTTTCTTGTGCTAAGCATCCCAAAATTCCTCCTGATATTCCTGTGCCTGGATTTTCCTTAGCAGACCTTGGTAGAGTTAACAGAAAGACCCCTTCTCTATTCAGGTTTGCCCTCAACTTGCTTTTAGGGTATATCACCTAACAAAGGAAGGCAAGAACAGGACATTTTTAATCATGTTATATAGAAGTTAACCATCGTATAGCAAAGAACAAACTAAGTACATACGGCTTTGGGCACTGGAAAGATTTGATATGGAGCCACAGGTCCAGTCTGTCTCTTTTTTCACAAAGTATAATTCAACTCATCCAAACTGAGAGCGGAGCTAACCTTGCGTAAGCTTTTCCAAAGAAGCCACATTTTTGTTTAACCATAGCACACAGTGATGGATACCGTTTCTGCAAACAAAGCATTTAAGTCCTTGCATACACCTTTCCGAACAGATATAATTCTAGTGGCTCCTATAGAATTACTGACACTTTACACAAGCTCCAAACCCACATCAAAGGTTCTTCGCTGTCAGAATCCCCTTCATTTTGCTTAAAACTAAACAACAGTTAGAACAGCTTGTTCCTGCACCAAATCATGCTTCCTTGAGATCAGCCATCTCCCCCTTTTCTGCCTCTGCGAGCTGCATTCTGACTGCCTGCCCTGTCTATTTGTGCAAACACATGTACGCACATAGATACACTTCTGTGATTTGTGCATTTCCTTTCACCTGCTGTAGTGACTGCAGCATTAGTTGTTCCAACAGTTGATCCATATTACAGTTCCTAGTAACACCAGTTAGTAAACTGGTGATGTTGGACAAGTCACTATGTATTGCCAGCAATCTCAACAGGAAAAAGTATCACAAGAGGCTATTCTTAAATTCTTTGATTGCCAGAAGCTAGAAAAATAAGTATGTAGCTGAAGTAATGAACAGCCTGCTGTATGTATTGCCTGTGAAATGTAATCAAGCAGTGATTTTTTTACATTTGAGAAGACTTAAAAGGCATTTTCAAGGTATTATTCATTCTTTTTACTCCTCATCCCTTTCTTCTCTATCTTGTAATAACCAGAAGGCATAACTGAAACCACAGTTTAGAAAAAGATTGGAAACATCCTGTCATTTTCCTGTTGGATTTTACTTAAATGTATTCTCAGAGCAAGGTGTGTGAACTGTAGCCCCCACAATCAACTTCAGTAATAAGGAGTATTTGGGACTAAGAATCTGAATTTTGCTTCCTGAGGAAATTAGATCAGAATTTTAATTAAAAGTCCAACCTACCTTCAGGATTTATCCTGAATTTTAACTCTTATAGCCTTTCTTTCAGGGATGCTAGGCTATTTATTCAGGTGTGGCCAGTCATGAATGCTTGCTGCCTACACTTCACCCAAACAAGCCGATTCAGGCTCAGAAACTGCACAGCTGCAAGCCTGAGCTGCTACATCCTGCCTCCCCACAGCAGCACAGATTCAGGCTCAATGACAGCCAAGGCCACAAGGCTACAAGAGTTCCAACAAGTTTTTCTCATCTGAGTCAGAGATTTGTACAGACTACACCTTGCTTTATAGACATGTTCTATTGTTGAAGTATATCTATTTTTTTCAAGGAAAACGGTAGAAAAATATGTCACGTAACCAGCCATTTAAGTAAATATCCTTGGACTAGCTTTTGTTAGAAGTTATCAGCTATAGTAGCTTGCTTAGGAGGCCTTACAGTCTACAGGATGACTTTGAAGTAGGCTTAGGCTGCAGCTGTAGAAGATGAAGAATTGGAATTCAGGTGACAGATTCAGCTCTTGGCTGCATTACAGATTTTTCAGCTGACTTTGGGAAATAACTTAGACATTCAAGCCAGGATTCAGCCCTGTTAAGCATCTCAGGTTATACTGGCAGCTAAGCTTTGTTTGTCTCTTCTTTTGTCCTTCCCCACATGCTCATATACTCCTGTCAGTCATTTGGCATTTATATTACATTGACATCTACACTTAGAAGTCTAAAGCTTCTTACACCTCTCAGGTGACCCTTCACACACACAGCACATTAAAACTCTGACAACCTTTACTCCTCAGATTTGCATCCAAGCCCTGCCATAGTGTTCCTGCTACTTCCAAGACATTTACATTCCTCCACTGCTGTCCTTACAGTCCTTATTTTTTGTCATACCTGAATTATAATTATTATCACCTACCAGATTAGATTTGACATTCCTGGAGCAGAAAGGACGCTTGAACACCAGATGAAAGCACTGATTGCTTAAGGGTTTGTCTTGGCTGGAAGATTAGTAAACAGGGAGAGACAAGACATAACAAGTGCAGGATTTTTCCAGACAAGATTATTAGCATGGAGTAAATGTTAGGATAGGGATGGTTGGCAGAAGCTGTAGGTTACACCCTAGATTACAACTAAGAGCAAGAGCTAGCGACATATGTCACCTAAAAAGTCCTGGAAAGAAATGCGAAGACCTTCTACCAACTCCAGCTTCCTACACTTCAGTATGAACACTCTGACATCTTTTCTGTAATGCGCTCTTTGCTGAATGTGTAAAAACCTCACACGCCTCAAGTTTTAGGTGAAAAAGGCTCTGAACATTCTTTTGGTGTCACTCCAGGTGCAGTCCATGACTCAGTCTTGGTTATTTAGATATCTGGCCTCTCCTCCTGGCCAATCCCTCTCACTAGATGGCTATTCCATCCTCTTTCTCCTAAGAGAGAAAATGAAAACAGCTCCAGTAAGAAAGACATATCAAGAATGAGTGAAATTCAAGTAGACAAAGGATTTATTATAGAAGAAAGATACAACATACAGAGAAGTGAGGAGTGCACAGATGAGAACAAAGAATGTCAGGATGCTATTTGACTGTCGTGTTGTGGTGTGGAAGTGTGGTGGAAGTGTGATGGAAGCGTGGTGGAAGTGTGATGGAAGTGAAATGTAAGTGAGCATTATCTCAGCGTGGAGTCAGCGTGTCCTCCTTCCCAGACATTTCTTGACATACAGCACTGCAACCAAAGAGAGAAATAGCCCATTTTCTAGCATGACTCCAGGATCCTCAATCAGGTGGGTTTTTTCCACCAACTTTTCACAACAGAAGCTACACATTAAAAGTTCAGAGGAGCATGTACAGATACAGTTATGGCAGGGGTTGGTTATGCCGCAGTTATAGCTGTTTTGACCACAGTTATAGTCACCAGGTCCTGGATCAGAATATGGGTTCTCTGGCTTTAGGAAGAGCATGTTTTCTGTCTCAGGCTCAATATAGGCTGTCTGGCAAAGCAACTGTAAAGAGCATGGGCAGAAGGCCCTCTTCTACTCCATTCTTGAAGGACAATTTCTGTTCATTTTACTCTGTTCTTGAGGAACAATTTTCTTGTCTACCTACTGGGACTGGATTCAAACACAGAGACGGCTTTTTCTTGGATTTTATTTTTCAGGCTCCTTTTTCTAACATGGAACTGTGGTACCATACCATCTGGGTTGGTACTTGAAGTATTTGGTTTCTTGCATGTGTAAGGGGACTGGTTACCTTCTCCTCTATTTCCTCCACTCCTCTCCTGATGCTTCTGCTGACCCTGAACATCAGCTTGAATCCAGACTTGGGCATTGATCAGCTGCAGAGTGCAAGGATCAGAAATGCCTGACAAGAATAGAAAGGAGTTGAAAGATAGTAGTCATGTCACTAAGAATTTTTTTTTAATTTAAATTTGAACTTGTTTTCTGTTCTAACCTCTTCTTAGTGCCTTGGATGTGTTTTTTGATTCTCACCATTGACAGAGATTGCAGGACTTACTGTCAAGTCTGAACAGAGATATAGGACCTACTCATTTCCTCCACCACCAGTTCCGAAACAACAAAAATGATCACGCTGCATAGTTGCTGCGACATGTTATGAATATATAGCCCACATCCACATTGTGACATTCAGTGGGCCCGGAAGCAATGCCTCATTGCTGGTAGTGCCTGTTATTTTCTTTTTGTACTGAATTATCCTATTGACCACTGGGCCTTGCAATATTTCTTTAGAAGTGGGGGTGGTGGGGTGACTCAGGTTGTTTTACAAAAAAAGGGAGTTTTGACAGCTACGATGAAGGAGTGTATCTGTATGCAGAAGCAGGTAAAAAGGTAGAGGGTGAGGGGAGGGTAATGATTTGTAGATCTTCTGTGAACACCCTGCAGGCAGAACAATGCATAAACGACAGGTGAACCTGAAAGGATTGATAGTTTCCACAACAGTCGGGCTCTTTATCTTTGTTGTGCTGAAATTTCTCAGCTGTGAAATGGGGATAATTATATTTTCTTCCTTTCACCTGTTTTCTGTTTTCTTTATAAACAGAATTGTCCTTCTTCTCTGCTTACTCCTTCCTAACATTTCCATAGCAACACACAACCCCTATAAGTACCTGTAACTATTTCAAAAAGCAAATAGGGAAGAAAGCCACTATTTCTATGAAAACATTAAGATTTAGGTTTATTTATATATATACATATCTCCATATTTCTAGGACCAAATTTCTCCAGGTTCGAACAACTACATTTTTAAAATAACTCAGCTTGATAAACAATCCAGTTGAACTGAGCTCTTCTCTTATTACAAAGATAGTCCTGTGCCTCTGCTCAGCATCTCCATTCTCAGCAAACTGCTAATAGATGTTTTTAAGACTACTGAATGTTCTGTGGTGGAAGTGTATTAAACCATGTTAGCTATTTGTAAATGGCATAGTGCAAGTCCCATAAGTAGCATTACAAAGCAGTGGTAATGTCATTAAGATCAGCGGAATTCTATTGGTGTTGTGCAAATATGTGAAACCTGAATCAGCCTGCTCAGTTGTTCACTAATTAAAATTATGGCTGATTAAATACTTTGGTTTGAAACCACATTTTTATCGATATGTGGTATAGTAATCACCAACCTGAATCTCAATGCCACTTCTATCAAAAATATAGAAAACGTTCCCTTATTTAAAACCCCACCTTTAGTCAATGGTAGATTATCTAGGCATTTTTTACGCTACAAAATTTCAGTGGATTATTAAATTATTAACTTTGAAATATTGTGTTACTGTTAGAGACGGATACACCACACACACAAGGTAACATAGACCTTAGCGTTCCATGTGCTGTCATAGCAGCTGCCTGGAAGAAGGGATAGAGCATACCCTCAGCAAGTTCACTGATGTTGCAAAACTGGGGGCAGTGACTGACACACCAGAAGGCTGCGCTGCCATTCAGTGAGACCTGGACAGGATGGAGACTTTGGCAGAGGGCTACCGAAGGACCTGGGAGTCCTGGTGAATAACAAGTTACCCATGAGCAGCTGCCCTTGTGGCCAAGAAGGCCAATGGTATCCTAAGGTGCATTAAGAGTGTGAATGGTAGGTCAAGGGAGGTTCTCCTTCCCCTCCACTCTGCCCTGGTGAGGCCATATCTGGAGTATTGTGTCCAGTTCTAGACTTCCCAGTTCAAGAGGGTCAGGGAACTACTGGAAAGAGTCCAGTGGAGGGCTACAAACATGATGAGGTGACTGGAGCATCTCTCTTATGAGGAAAGGCTAAGAGACCTGCATCTATTTAGCCCGGAGAAGACTGAGAGGGGGTCTTATCAATGTTTATAAATGTCTAAAGGGTGGGTGTCAAGAGGATGGGGCCAGACTCTTTTCAGTGATGCCCAGTTATAGGAAAAGGGGCAACGGGCACAAACTGGAACACAGGAAGATCCATCTGAACATAAGGAAAACCTTTACTCTGAGAGTGTCAGAGCACTGGAATAGGCTGCCCAGAGAGGGTTGGGAGGGACCTGCACAAACTGGAACACAGGAAGATCCATCTGAACATAAGGAAAACCTTTACTCTGAGAGTGTCAGAGCACTGGAATAGGCTGCCCAGAGAGGTTGTGGAGTGTCCTTCTCCAGAGATATTCAAAACCTACTTGGACACGATCCTGTGCAACCTGCTCTGGGTGAACCAGCTTTAACGGCGGGGGGGTGGGCGGGTTGGACTAGATGATCTCAAGAGGACCCTTCCCACCCTTCCATTCTGTGTTTCTGTGATCTTATTATTTCTTCATGAGGCCCATTGGTTGTAGTAGCTTGACATGAAGATGATATGAGACTATCTTGTGCTACACGTTGCTCTATATATCCCAGATGTCCACAGGAAATATTCCAGTTTAAAAGTTGCCTGCTGCCCGTGTGTGTAATTGAGAGCTTTTCTGCCACTTAAAAGCGAACTGAGAGCATTTTTAGATGTTTCAATTATCTTTTTCTTTATATGTCACTTCAAACAAACTTGCATTAGGTGAAACTTGAGATCAAAGACTCCAGTTCCAGTATGATAAATAAAAGTGGGTTTTATTGTCCCAGAAAGGCCAACCAATAAAAAAAGGCTCAAGAAAGTTTGATGGACTTCAATTTTCTAGGTAGAGCCTTGTGACCCGACAGAATGAACTTAATACTTGGTACATAATTGCAGCTAGAAAATGGTTTCTAAAAGTTGACTGTCATTAGAGGGGTTTTATACCTACTTTTACTTACTTTGACAGCTTAGAATTGTGAAGTGAGGAGGCTGCCAAGATTTTGTACTGCAACTAAGTGACAAGCAAACTTTAAAGGGTTTAAAGTTAGGCTGTAAGTTGAAAAACAGGCTCATGTCTGGATTTAGATTTTATTTCAATGGAATGCTTTCCTGTTTTCCTGCCCTTAAGCTTTGGCTCCTCCAGAAACAGACTGAAAATAAGTTACAAAATTGAGCTCCTGCAGCAAAGCGCACTCACAAGAAAATGCTTTTCACAAGTTTCTGGAATTCTGCTTGTTATCTTTCTTTACTCTACATAGGCTTTCCATATTGCTTACTTTATACTATCTATTCCCTTTTCTCCATTGTAACAATAGTCCTATAGCTTCTTTCTCATAGCTTCAGGGTTTTTTACTTCCCAGGTTTTGTTTCTTGCATAGACATTCTTCTTTTCAATGTTTTGTTTCTTTTTTTTTCTTTTTTCTTTTTGTTTAACTCTTTCTGTAAGACTTCAGTCATGTGCTAGTTAAACTTTTTGTTTCCCCATTGCTTTCTACTTTCTCAACTGACGTGTATTTTTTTTCCTAGTCCTTTAAGTTAGCCCTCCCTGTGGTCTGCATATCATTCCAGGGCTGTTTCCAGTACCCATGCTAACTTCTTTAAAGATGGTTTGTCTCCCTCTACATAACAGTGCAATGTGTTAGGTAGAAGCTATCTGTCTTTAATCTACTTATCCCAGATGTCAATTACAATGCATTGGCCCAAACAACAGATGAGCAGCCATGTATCAAGAGTTTTTGGCAGCCCATATTTTCATTGTAATTGATACATGAGCTAGCTATATCAATTTGAATACAGTCCATAAGTTAGATCAGCTACAGTTATATTCATGACTGCAGTATCACAAGTGTTCATTCCAAACACATCTCAATGGGCTGTTGCCATGTTTGCCTTTTTCCTTTGACCCATTTAGCCTCATGTTTCACTAGCAACATGTGCAGTCAAAGAAAGTTCCCAGAATTAAGCATTTTTCTAGGAGACTTTTAGTGCAAGTAATAGCTTTTCATTGAGGAGTTCCTCCTCAGTACTTGCCCTTCTGGTCTCCAGTCTTCCCACTTTTCACTTCTTTCAACTGTAGGTAACAATTATATGAGTATATATTATTAAAGAATTTAACACTTTGAATGAATTGACAACCAAAAGCTTTTCAGTCTAGCTGTCTTAATATCTCCATGAAGCTTTGCAAGAAAACATGGAGCGTTAAAACCAGGATATTGAGTAGCAGATGTATAAGTGTTACACTGGCAAAACTCTGGTTAGCACCAGTGGACCCCAAAATCTACCTAAGAAAACCTGAGGTGCCATTCTGGGACCAGTCAGACTTCTCATATGATGGAGACTAAAGAAAACAAGAGGCTCTTAAGGAAGCATCAGAGCCCAGAAAGTGGAAAATTCAGCACCTGCTCCCCTCAGCTGCAAAATATTAAGCATACGTGTGCCTGCTTACACAAATGACCCTGAAGGAGATGCCAACTGTTTTCCTATGATAGGGGTATCTGAGACTTTTACTGGCAGTCTTACTTTTAGTCTGAGATACTCTCTTTCAACAAGGCATAGCTTAAAAAGATTTGGGTTTGAGTCAAGCAAGCTAATTCCTCGTTTAAATGCGATGAGTAACAGACATATAAGTAAACAGGAAAAACAGAACTTAATTATTACAAAAGAAAGTTTAGTCTCTGCAGGTAAAGTAATTTGCTGCTGTTATTCTTAAAGTTGGAAAAAGCACCCCCTCCACTAAGGAAAGGGAATGCATGATTTATACTGCAAGACTGACTGAATTATGAAAATACATCAGACATTCTGAATGTCACTAATAAGCAAAGCAATGTGAAGTTCACATGGGCTACAGCAGAAGGACTGGCGCTGTGCCTGTTGAACTCTGGGTTAGAACACTGTGGATCTGCTTCAAAGAAACTTTCATGCTCAGCACGTATCATGAATATGTCCCTTTAGCTTTTTAACCTGCTTTGAGAGCTAAGCTTTGTCAGAGTTACACTGTAATTAGGTCAGGGAACTCCAGTCCAACCTGCCTGTCCCCAGATGCAATTACAGGATTGTTTCAAACTTGTCTAGGGAATGAAGGTTAACTCTATTCCCATAATGTGTCCTGGATGTGGTGACATGGCTCAGTCCTGCATGCTGTGTGGCTCTTAAGTCATGTTGTAGCTGCATCTTGGAGATGGGAATTTGGAATCCTTTATAATTGCAGTGCAGGACTGACCGAAATCAACTTAAAATAGCTGTATTCAGATATAAAGGTATTTCTTTTCCTTCCCATGAGGATCCCAAGAAGTTCAAATTTAGTGTTTATGTTAGTCTGCTTTGAACTGTTATTTCATACCTTAAATGTCACTACAAAAATTGCTTGCTTTCTACTTCCAGTGTATAGTAAACTAATCAGAGACTGGAGGAGTTTCATCTTTATTTATGAGGCTCTTCTGATGTAAAGAGATTGTGAGCTCCATCTTACATCTGGTGGCTGAAAGCTTACCAAGGAGACCAGGAGCAATAACAGCCTGATGCTGTTCCCTCCAGCACATCTGTCAGATAGCAGCTGGGGACTAGATTGACCAATATAAGGCTGCTGGCAGTCTCTGCTGAAAAAACTCCTGCCAGACTCAGGATGTAGAGTCTTGCACGTGTTTATAGGCTATTTGCCAGTGTTCCCTGAGGCTGTAATTAAGAATTTGCACTAGGAATGTGAGGGCAACCATTGTGTTGTGCAAAAAACATCACACATTGAGGAATGAAGAATATAGTTTGATTTATGGTTTTTAAGATTGTGGCTGTGAGAGACTGAAAGACTTTCCTTATAGAACATTAGAGGACAGAAACCTGTCTCATTATACACTGTAAGGATGCATTAAATGGAGTTCACATCCTTATGGACCATCAGCATAAAGACTCAGTTGTCAACGGTAAACTTCTGTCTCTAAGACCTTTTTCCTTGCTTTACAGTAAGTTGGTGATACATTTCCTTTAGTGAAAAAAAAAAACTTCTCTAACAAAGGAGATGCTTTTGTTTGCTTGCTGGTTTGTTATAAATCCTAATAAATTGTCAGTTACAGAAGACGACAAAAACCAAACCAAAGAACTTGTCTTACAAATTAGAAGACCTTACGTCACATGACTAAAGATTTAGGTGTATTTTAAGAAAATAGTAGTCATCTTTCCTGAGGGCAGCAGCTGGCTTCAATTTCATGAGAATGGTACAGCAGCATCCTCTACTAGGGTCAATTAATTTTGAACTGTTGCGATTTAAAAAGGCAGCCATCCATCCTGAGGCTAGATATCCCTTCTATGCAAAGTACATTTCCTCTTTTCTCCAGAGACGAGTAGAAATGTAATGCCAAGATGTAATGTCTACCTTCAAGATTCAGAGACAGTAACCCCAAGACTTGAAGCCAACCTGTTCCAAAGAGAATTTAACAGATCTTGTACAACGGAGTGAAGTCTTTTCTGAATGACTTTCACATGATGTTTCGGGGAGCAGCAAAATTTCAAGCTTCAGCTTCCTTTTCCTGATGTTGAGCAAATACTGCTTCTTCATGAGTTCTTTACTCATTATAAGCAATGGTCAGTCAGTGTAAAAAAAGAGGAGAGGTACATGGAGCACTTCCCACAGACTTTTTGCTGTATGAGATATGTTTGGCTTGATCACTTGTATACCAGTTTTATTAGTAAATGGAAAGCATGAATTTTCGTAGTTGAAAGAGAGAAACTCAGTAGTGGTAGTCATGACAAAACAGACCTGTGAAAACGTTCATTAAGAAAGCTGTCTTAGGAAATTAAAATTTGCCAAGAACATCAGCCCTTACGGTGACCTTAATTAGGACTGTATTGTTCCTCAGGGGGAAAAATTATTTTAGGTGACAAACTCTATTGAAAATCATGCTGTTCTAAATTCCTTATGTGCTTATGTTTTCCTCTTCTTGTAGTAGGAGAGGCTGCAAAATCTTGACATGCACAGCAAAGGGCATGTTCTCAGGGCATCACAAGATCCTGGAATACTTGCACATAAACAAGGCTCGTTGCATGGTGGACCAAATAATCTCACTGGCGTGTTTATGTTCTCTGGCCCTACTCTTGGAGCGTGCTGGAAAACAAAGTAAGATTCTAACAGTTGTCACGACAATTGATATTAATTTTTTTATGCATGCCCCACACATCCGCTCACCTACGTTGGCTGGAGTTGAAATCTTGGCTCAAGTAAACGACAGTTTACCTGAAGTTACTGACACCTGGTTTTCAATCCAGGATTGACACACAGACTCAGATAAAAGGAGAAACATCCTCAACCTCTGACAGACTTTGCTCCATTACTGCATACTATACTGATGTTCCCATCCTTAAAGAAGCAGTGATGAGTGCTGCCATCAGCATCATGCAACACTATTGTAACTTCAAATGAAAAGGCCATACGATCTGAGCAAAATAAAAGAACAGTCAAAACAACTGCACTAGGGGA
This sequence comes from Buceros rhinoceros silvestris, assembly GCF_000710305.1. Taxonomy (NCBI): domain Eukaryota; kingdom Metazoa; phylum Chordata; class Aves; order Bucerotiformes; family Bucerotidae; genus Buceros; species Buceros rhinoceros. The sequence goes on along the minus strand of NW_010416892.1, from coordinate 99,468 downwards.
AGTTCAAGTGCTGTCACATTTTCCCACTGTCCTTTCAATCACAAATTTATTCAGTTTTCTTTAAACCTCGTTGATGGAGGCTTACAGCTAATTGGGCCTGAAATTATTTTTTTCTACAATTGATTGAGAATGCAAACCTGGGAACACAAACATGAAAGCCAGACTGAAGGCCATTTAAAATCACAGCCCCATGGTGTTAGCTGTTCTGTTGGCTGCCTGTCAGAGTAATTTGAAACTGATCTGCTATTCAGCAGTACAATAGAGCAATTTTCTACTTGGTTATCATAAACACAAACAGTAAACAGTAGCGCCTAAGAGGAGTTACAAAGCCTTGTATACTCAAGGTCACAGTTTGGGTGAATGGCTTAGCTCAACTCCAACAAATGTGTAAGATCCTGCGGCACAAAAGCATGTAAGCCTTTGTGTGCTAATGGCAGGGAGATGAGCAGCACAGATGAGCAGGCTGAAGCCTCCAGAGACAGTATCATCCAAGCACATATGTGAGCACAGGGGATGTTTTGCAGACCCCTTCCTTGAGACTTCCTGAGAAATGCGTAACTGTGACAATATGCCTCAGGCTATTCCAACAGTGCTCAGACAGGCCCAAATTATTGAGCTGGTCCTTTATATCCCATTTCAGAAACTCTCATTCTTTTCTTAATCCTCAGTCTTTTGAGGCATCTGCAAAATCAAAATGGAACAGTAAAAGGCACAACCAGACAGAAAAAGCTGGTTGGAAGATGGTCTTGCTCATATTGATTTGAGCCATCACAGTACCCACATATTATTTTGTGAACCAGGGAAGACCTTAATTAGTTCCTAAAACATTGTTTACCAATGCATTGTTTAACATCTATTTCCTCTCTCCCCATGCCTGTCCTGAGAAAACTGCATTTACTAGAGGGTAAAGCAAACTCTAAACCTGCACTGCAGTTTATAAAGCACCTTTACTTCCCTCAGAATGACAGGTGTTATATATGCATCACATTATCTTTTTCAACTCTGCTTCTCAAGTATTCAGAACAGTAAGATATTTCTGGTTCAGACACTAAAACTGTCCCTGGTGTTTGACTCTAATGTAGGAAAACCGTTACACTAAGAAATAGTTTTAGGCTATCATCTCCCAATGTGTAAAAGCAAACACAAACTTTAGCAGCCAGCAGAATAGTTAATATAAATATACGGTAGGAGAAGTGTTTATTGGCAGCAAACATGAATCGAAATTGAACGGAGAAATATCCCCAGTATCACTCTTGTACTAGAGGAAGAGACTTCAGAAAAAACTCTTACTATGCCTTTAAACACTGAATGACATGTCTGAGGTACTCACTTTAAATGGAAATAATTCTCACTAACACTCTCACAGCCAACTTCATTCTTTTTTCCAAAGGGGTGTATTTTCTTTCAGTGACAGACAAAAGTTTTAATACTGGAAGATGGAACAGAAATTTTATCTGATGTTCTCCATTTTTTTCCCTTATATGCACACCAAATATTAGCTTCACTCAGATAAGAAAGTGATGTTTACTGGTTATTTTGACATTCAAAGTAGGTATTGAGCAGTAGATAGCAAATTTTACAAATTACTACTGGACATATTTCACAATGACTGCATATAAATATACACATATAAAAACCACTTAGTGCAAAAATACATTACCTTTACCTTCCCAGTGTACTGCAAAGCAAAAAACCTGTTATAAGCAAGGTCAGGGAACCAGTAAGTGTATTACATCTTCCATTACATTTAGACTTCAGAAAAAAGTCACAATATGCAAAAGAGAATTAAGTTCTAGCAATAATATATAACAATTTTTATCTAGCTGAATAGGGAAGGAAATAACTGTAAAAACAATACAAATATTTACTTCTTAATATCAATTGCTATATCATGAAATTAAAAGATTATCAAAACAATCAAAGCTCTTCCAGTAAATGCATGTGGCATGTGAGGATGTTATTAGTTAATGTATTCATTTGGATGCCCTGGATAATTTAAAAAGCATTTTACCTACTTCTGTTTATCAGAGAGCTTACAGGAAAGCCAGGAACAATTTAGTCCTCAATTGCTGAAGTCATTAGCCTGGTTTGCGAAATATGTTTATCTGTTTTTAAGACTGGTCTCTCTGCAGACATTCGGATGGCATTTTATTGCAGGCATCACGTAGTGGGGATGCAAGGAGAGAGCAAAGCTTCCCCTTGCTGAAAGACTACACATTGGGCACGTGGACAGAGCATGTGAATCATACAGATGATGCACCAACTATGGGCTGCTGGTTTTGCTGAGCTATGTCATATGAGATCCCATCTAAAGCCTGTGATGATCCCTAAAGAAGAGAAGAAATTGTTTTACATAGCAATATGACCTAACCATGCTGCAGTCATAATATTTCTTGTGGCAGTTCTGCTACGCTCTTCTAATAGTTTTTTGTCCTTCCATTCTGTTAGAAGATCTCTTAAGATCTAGGTGGATACTGAGATCCATGAAGGATCTCTATAGGCTAGACTAGGATTCTCCTTACTTCCCAGAGTCAAGCTGTGAGGTGCACTCCCAGCCATCTATCTCCTATATATCTTTAAAGTCCTCAGAATATGTACTCAGACAACAAAACATCAGGAGTTTTGTGTTGGAAGTAGTTTCCATAAGAAGCTAAGTGACTTTACTACCAAAGGCAACCCTTACACGTAAGTTTGAATAAATGCATTTATAAATATACTCAGAGAATCTTTCTTTTAAATGATACTGCTTTCCCAAGTGCCTTCTCAGAAATTGAAACACAAGTACGTGTTCTGAATCTATGACCTGGGTTCATGCATGAAAATGCAACGGATTTCAAGTAGTAGGGAAACTGCTGGTACAAAATAGCCAACAAACAGTAAAGACATCTACTACAAAACTTCCTGCATCCAGAGACGGCAGGGTTATTTGCTAGGATTATATCATTTTTTCCTTTCCAAGCAAGCCAATCTTCTTAAATAAGCCAACAAGAAATTATAAACAGAAGGAAAATGAAGGTAATGTAAATATTGTAAAACAAGCAAATTTTTAAGTACTACCTTCCTGCATAGCAGCACACTGTAAGTCTCAGAGTCCTATGAACTTACTGATAAAAACAATATTTTTGCCACAGTTAGCACTGGAAAGACCTCCCAGAGTAGAATGAGTTCTACTGTGTCCAGTTGCAGGTTCTTTATTACTGGTGGTAATGTAAAAAGCACAAAAAGCAGCTTCATTCCCAGATCCCAAGAGCAGCTGAGAGTGAAAGCAACTTTAAAAAATCATCCTCTGGCTTGTAAACTGCACAAATTTGACAAGGAAGTCATTAACAGTGAATGAAGAGGGCCCTTTACAATGACATTATTATATAGTCACTTCAGAAGCAGACTTTAAAGTCAAAAAGTACTCCACGTCTTCCTGCAATAGAGGCAAAATGCCATGTTTCAGGAAATCTGGTACAATTTCCTGTACTCTGAAGCTTCATGATTTCCCTTCTAGTTTCCAGGAGGTATTTCTTTTTTACGGAGCACTGACACTTCATTCCTATGTGTGTGTCACTTGTGCTGCTGTTCTGTTCTCCTGCTGTGGTCTGGACTGTTGTTTTTTAATACATATCTACAGATAATGCATATATATTTATACATATATATATACGCACTTTACTTCACAATTTCTTTTCACTCATTTTCTTCAGTGTCTTCATACTTCACACGTACTTCACACCTTACTTTCATGCTTCTTCTCCTGCCTGATTTTACCTAAGGATATAATGTGCAGTGTCTTTAAAACTCACGAATTTTGATACATTTACAAAGCATGAAAAATCAGTAGAGGATAGAAAGAATGAGAGAAGATCAAGGTTTATCTGAACAGTGATGATTTCCGTTACAAGAAGCACTGAATGGGCCTGGGGAACGATAGAGTTTCCTGTGCCATAGGCATGTTCTTCACTAATTTGAAAATCTGCTGGAAAAATTTGGGATTAAGATGGAAAATTCAAAGTTTCAGAGCAAAATGAGAGTTACAACAAATTTGCAACAGCACGCTGGCTTTAAACTGCATCACGCATGTCCATTGTCACCTGACTGGTATTTTAGGAAATTACGACAGTCTTCCATCTCCTCTGCTGCCTTGAGACAGCTACAGATTCTTTCATCTTTTAAGGAAGAAAGGATTTTTGCCTTCCACTTTGCTCTATTATGACAAATCAGTTTATTTCCAAAAAGATCTGTAACTAACTCAGCAAGAAACCTCATTACCAGCTAGCTAAATAACAAATGTTCTTATCATAACATTTCTCTTCCAACATAAATGGACAGTAGTAATTAAACGTGAGCCTGCATATTTTATTTAGGCTAAATCATCTAGATCTGATTAACCTCCAAAAGAGCCAAAAAATTATCTAAAAATTCCCTTTCCAATTGGAAGGCAAAATGATGCTAATATGAATGAAAAGAGCTGGTAAAACAACAGCAGAAGAAGGAAAGGAAGTTCTTTGGGTTCCTGGAGCGTATAATATAGTCCAAGGGGAAACTGAACCTTAAAGAAAGGGAGCCACAGCAAGGCAGATGCAGCTCCTGTGAGAAAAGTACACTATGCAAACAGCAAAGAAGGTGTCCATGGTCCACAGGTAAGTGGTCCAAGGCTGTTACACATGGCAAGAAGTAAGACAGTTCTGACTACAGAGGCTGGGTGCTGTAGAAACTAGTCCACATCCAGCCCACCACAGCCCTGAAACAGAGCTGAAGTCCCCGAGGTGATATTTCCATTTCCTGCCTGTGTACCTTTCCCAGAACTCCTCTCTCCTCAACTCATCTGAAGATATTGTACATGCTTTGGGCCTCCCGTCTTCAAGAATACTTCTGTGTGTTCCTCAAAGGATCAGGATGCCTGGTCATTTCTGAGCTAGATGACGGCCCCTCTACATGGCAGACTTTCCTAAGAGGGCAGGCAGATGAAAATCCATGCGTTCCGCTAAGAACAGAACTTATTTCAAGGGACTTCTGAACAAAAAAATTGTTTCCCAATATTTGTGTTTGGTGGGTTTTTTTCCTTTATTTTTGGGCCATATATGCAAAATAAGATACACAACTAAAGATACAGACAGTTATAGGGATTTCCAAAACTGTCTAGACATGGTTTTCCTATACATGTGAAAAGAGGCACCTAATTTGCATGTGGTACTATGTCTACCTGCAATTTTGATTAAAGACCTTTGAAAAGCTGCCTCATATCACTACATACTGCTAGAAGTCTGAAAACAGGTCTCCAGCATGCTGTCATTTATCAGTAACTTTGTGCTGTGCTGAGCACATTAGTCTAAGCACTCCCAGGGCTGGTTTGACCAAGCACAATCAGACAAATTGATCTGGTAGCAGAACTGGGGCTTTTGCCACATCATCTGTCTAAAAAGACAGAAGCCATCAAACTGTCATACGGTAAACAGCCAAATGTTTCCAAACTTTCCCTTGTTTCCTTTAATTTAGTGGGTTACCAAACTCAGATATTCACATACCAAAATGAATAGGATTAAGCATATGAATTTCTGTTGATGGGATTACTACTGGGTTCATTAAAAATACACATTCAGTAACACAAAAATTTTCACAGAAGGAATCAGAGCTGCAGCTGATTCTACTGGAAATAAAAAATTGGCAGTAGTCTGTATTTCACATGCCAGTTAGGACATTCATACCCGATTAGAGCTCTGTTATTTATTCAGCTATAATTACCAATTTATCTATATTTTAGTCTTAAAGTCTGAAATAGATTAATGTATCTCAACTCTTTGAGTCTTAAAGAGAGTTTTCCATGTAGAAATTCCCAGCTGCACTTCCCCAGGAGGCCTCCTAATTACATACATAGCAATATATTACACAGAATCCAACTTTAGGATTCTAATGCTGTTTTGTTTTCCTCCTGGCCCAGTAACACAACTTAAGATTATGATTAGTGTTTTTTGCAGGTGCAGAGCTAGAGTGAAGGAGAGAATCAAGATTCCTCTACCCCTATTTGACCAGCCTGGATAGAAGCTGAGAGGATAGGGCCATCATTGAGTTTCTTTCCCCTCTTACCAGAAGCTGGTCACCAGTGCAGAGGCTGGAATAAACCCAGTCCTCCACCCCCTCCCAAGCACAAGTCAGTGGAGATTACTGTCTGCCCATGACATTGTGGAACGTTGTCCTTCTCTTTGTCCCATTGAAGCACCCATGGGAACATGCTGGTGGTGCCTTAAACACTCAGTCTGTCCTTGGCTGATTGCTCCTATCATTATAAGTGGGCATCACAGCAACGGGCAAGCAAGCAATCCTTTGGTTCTACAGGGAAACGTTTCTGATAGTTGTGACAGCTGCACTAAAGTTAGAGCCAGACACAACATTTTTGTGGATGCCAATGTACCCAGAAATGTGACTTCGACCGACAAATAATACAAATAATGATTTTCTGCTAAATGCATTGAAAGTCTTGGCTCAAGTTTTTTCTCTTTGTGGTCAGATTCCCAAACTAGTGCAGAAAAGGAGGGGCAGAATTCTGCTGTCACGCTGCAGGGGTGGGGGGCACTGCGCCAGGGTACACAACGCACGTTCCCCCCTCCCGGGGGTGGAGGGGGATGCTTCAAACAATGCTCTAACCATTTGGCTCTCTGTGCAAATGCTGGAGATTAAATGCTTCAAGCAAGCAAAGTTAAACTTTCTGTGAATGTGAAAAACAGTAATTAAAGTTCTTCTTCATTTGGAAAAAAAAAATGCACTTTCAGATATTCCCCCCCTTATTTACTTCACTTTTTCTGGCTTTTAGGAGTGTCAAAGCCAAAAACCAAGAAGCTGCACACTTGCTTTGAAAATACCTTTGACGGGTGATTGCTGTATGACTCTGTCAATGCAATGAGCAAGAGTAGCACGCTGCAGCTTATCAGCATTCAAAGAGGGATTTCTGGAAGTACAACACACTGCAACCCATCAGTGGCACAATGATTAGTCTTTACCCTGCTCCTGTACATCCTCCTGAAGTTTTAGTATTCTGTAACTGAAGTAGCTGGGGTTGTCATTCTCCAGGATCCCTCAGTCCCAAGAACTTCAAAATAATCCCTTGTTTACTATTTAGTCAAAGCAGTATGTCCTCACTTAAGGTTTGAAACAGACTACAGGATAAACATTTTTATTTTTATTATTTCATTTTTAAACATCTTTTGTTGGTATCAGTGAAGGCCTTTTTGATTAATTTAAGAATATACAAAAGTAAAATATTTTCACATCTGAAACCCTTTCTTTTGCTGCTATCAGGAAAGAAAGAAATTGAAGGGAAGAAAGAAAACCACACATTGATTTTCAAAAAAGTCTTTGACCATAGGTCAACTAGAGAGTATATCTGCACCATGTTTACTTTTCACAGGAGCATTCTGTCTCATTAGTAACCTTCAAACGTACAAAGAGTGAAGGCTAGCTGTGAGCCTGAGCTGCAAAATCACACCAGCTCTCATGCCTTCAACTTCAAAGTTTTGTTATTTTCAACAAACTTTTTGGCAAACCAACTAAACTTGCTAGCATGTGTGTGCTGCTGCTTTCCATCTGCCTCCAGAAAACAGGCTTTGCTGGAAAAGGTAATAAGTAAAAGCTATACAACAAATCAAGGACTGAAACAGCGGCTTTAGAGATACTTCTTTCCTTATCTTAACGGATTTCAGTATTAGATGAATGTGACTTTCTGTTTCTTTATCTTTGTCTGTACTCAGAATGTAAGAACAGAAGAAATAAAAAATTACAAAGATACATGCTCTGACAGACTGGTGAACTTAAACTTAATTCTTTACCTCCAGAATTTTCTCTGCGTTTGTTTGTCATTCAGATGTCTAATGGGAGAGCCATCCAGATGTACTTCTCTTACCCTGTACTTAGCCAATACATGTGACCACTCCAGTCTCCTCAGTGTTATAGGCATTGTGTGTGTGTGCTCTGCGATGAAAGTCACAAACACATCTTTGTAAATCTGCAAAAGCCACAGTCTAATGAAGTATCCTGAAAAAAAAAAAGTTTTCTAAGCAGAGAACTCAAAAGCAGCAAAGCTGTATTTCACTCACCCCCAGATTATCAAAAAAAAAGCCTAAACTCATAGGTACAAAACTCATAGGTAGATTGTTCTTAAAAACAAGAAGCTAGAGAGTATTTTTTAAAAATAAGGCTGAAAATGTGTATTTATTGATTGCCTTGACAGGAAAGATCTATCTGAAGGTAGTTGATTACTAGAATCAAATTTCTATTTTAAAGGAGTCTAATAGATCTTTTCCTTCTACAAGACTTTACAAACAGTGTGTTTTATAAGATTGATTGATAAAATACATAATTTTAACCTGTATATATATAAATAAACCTTAGCAATAAGTCCAGGTTTATGATCAGTTTAAGATTCTATAATTTGTACTCGCTAGGCAAAGGTGATTAAAATTATACTACGCAGAGGATGCATCACACAACAATCAATTGGACATGTTTGCAGAAGAAATTAGTATATTAAAGGTACGGTTAATACTTTCAACAGGACCTGAATCACCCTCTAAGGAATGCAGTTGCAGGAGAATAGTTTGTTTTGTGTAGTTACAGCGAAACAAATTCTGTTTAATCACCTTCCTGATAT
>NW_010416892.1:78715-90703 GCF_000710305.1 Buceros rhinoceros silvestris | reverse complement strand
GAGCCAATCAGTCAAGGAATCCCAACTGCCAAGAATTTGTAGGGTTTTCTTTTCTTTGCAGTAATCCATTTTTGTTTCTTTCTGAGTGGTTTAAGAGTTGAATCATGACTACCTTATTCATGTGGAGTAATACTTCACTCTTCAAGCAGACCCCCAAGTAGTCAGTGAAACTGCTCTGAAAGTAAGTCACTCTACTACATTTGATGCATGACATTCCTGTCCTGGAATTTCAAAGCTGATGCAGTAATTCGGTAAATATTTTAGGAATATAATCTTGTGTAGGTATGAGTTGTCAGAGTTAATTCAATTGACTTCAACAGAACTATATCAACTAACATCAGCTGAGAAGCTGCTTGAGAGTATTTAACCAAGTGTGTAGGGCAATATAAGAAACAGCCTTTCTCAAGGAAAAGCACGTGGTTTACATCTATCCCGTCACCCTATGGTATTAGGCATGCAAGCAGACCATTGCACCTGTTCAAGTTCAAAGAAATGCTATGATTTTCCAATAACCCATATCAACTTGTGTCAGATAAAGATAAGCAGTGAAACTCAGAAGCTGACTTTGTAACATTCTTGTCTGCCAGTAGCACACTGTTGTCAAAAGCATCCAAAAAATACTGGTTTTTGCATTCAGAGAAAAAGGAAAGATTCATGAAATTGCAGGAAGAGGACAATGAACAGTTGAGTCTCTCTGTGGAGGTTATGTCACAGAAAGATTTGTCTAAGAGAAAGGAACAAAGAATTATTTAATGTTTATATTTTCTTTAGAAGTATCATTTTTTCTTGAGGTCCATTTTACCTCCTTATCAAAAAGAACTTGACCAGAAGTTTGTGATTAATACAGATGCTGAGAAACTGTTTTCTTTTACTCCACATACACACACACACACAGAGTAGATTACAAAGATGTTTTCAGTGTTGTGATGCACTTTGGAATTGTGAAGTGGAAAAAAGGAGGGTTTTTTCTCCAGTTAATAAGACCTTATTTACAAGATCTGCAGCTTTCTCCCACACACTGACACTGTATAGACAATGTCATATGCAGGGGTGAACAGTAGCCTGTTATTTTAGGTTTTGCTTCATTATCATAACAGAGTATTACACTTTTATATGTCATCTTGCAGGCAATTAATATTTATATCAGCCATGCAGGATGCTTATTTCTTTGTCTTAGCATTAAAATAGGACTTAGTTAACTCATTTTTATTGAAATTTAACTTTACTGCACATCAGCCACCGTTATTGCCGTAACCATGTAAATCATTATGGAAACTTTTTTTTATTATGGAGTGTATTACTCGCTTTATATTCCAGAATGCCTGCTGGTTTAGTCTTTGAGCTGAATATAAAAAGTTAACTTAATCCCAAATGTAGCTTACAGGATCTGAATCGATAACAAAAACATATACTGACAAACTGTCAGTTTTCCCATTATCTGCTTTTTTAAGCAGAGAAAAAAAAAACCCAAACCAAAACCAGCTGAATCTGGCTTACAGGAAAAATTTCCAAGCAAAGTGATGTAACCAATTAGTACAGCCCATGTCACGTATCTCTGTGCCACCTCACTGGCTTGAGGGAGCCCAGGCAGGGGCAGGAGGGGGGGGGCTTACAGGAAAAATTTCCAAGCAAAGTGATGTAACCAATTAGTACAGCCCATGTCACGTATCTCTGTGCCACCTCACTGGCTTGAGGGAGCCCAGGCAGGTGCAGGAGGGTGTACGCCTTCCAGAAATTTTACATGCTGTTCTACTTGTATCTCTGCAAAACCGATTTTTTAATTCTTTACTAGGGAGAGTGAATTAAACTGGCTATGTTGGGAACAGCATATCAGTAATTCTAGCACTGAGCTAAAAAGTGGCATAAACTTTCAGTTAGCAAAATCACATACTCATAATTGCCCTTTGATAAGGCCATGCCTGTTACAGCTACCTGTTTATTAACCAAACCTAGTAACCAGCATATAGATTGGTTGAAATAAAGTTAAAGTATAGCTTCAATAACAATGAAAAGAGTAATTTACAGATTTTCCAGGAGCTTTTTTTCACAATCTCTGTAGGAATTTTTGTTTTGTCTCACGTACACAAGTCTGGAATTGGTAAAAGAAACTCTTTGCCCATTCACATTTTATTGAAAATCCTGATTTTTAACTTTCTGCAGCAAGTTCTACCTGTGTGTTCTCTAATTTTGCCAATTAGCTTTTCTTTTTACTTGGCAGGCAAACTCTCTGCATATTGCTTTTCTACCAAGAACGCAGCCGTTCAGTGGGTGTACTTAATTACCTTGACTAAGTTATTCCTTCCATTTCATCAGATGTCTATGCAATTTATGTGTGCTTTAAATTAATAAAAGAAAAAACGCGCATAACACAAGATAAATAGTAATGCCCACAGATTTTCTTCCCTTTGGAAAATAATTATCCTTCTCAAACCATCTAGTGTATCCAAATCACGGATGCCTCTAATTATCCGCAATAAAAACTGTAGACCAACCCTTAACGTTCCTCACGGGTCATCTGTGAGCAAACCTGACATGTACCTGGGTGCCAAAGCTCAGAATATCATTACTTTGTCTGATTTTATAGTCAAAGGAGAACAACAGCCACTTACAGAAGGGTGAGGGGTGGGCTGCATCCCCTGCTGGGTTTGACCCAGACACCGGGGGGCATAGGTTACACAACCACATTCCTGTAAGGGACATCAGAGATTATTTAGCTCACCTGATTACACTTTTAGCTGGAACATTTCGGAGAAAGAAGTAACTCTATGGATCATCTTGTATAATGCAGTTTTTAAATCACAGGGAAAAAAATAAATAAAATTTCTGACTGCTATTCGTGTTTCAATTTTTTTTTCAAAGTTTACTTGCATGTAACAGGATGGGTTTGTATGAGGTTTGCTTTTACGTTACGATCATTTCACTTACCAGCTTTTCTTGTTTTGCAGCCTACAAGCTGATTGATCAACACAGCTTCTTGCTCTGATGCACAAACAACTGTACCAGTGTCAGTGCTGATAGATGTTTATATAACCTTTTCTACAAGCCCTTCAGGCATGGAGATCCCTCATTGTCACCAAGGACTTTAATCCATTGTTTTATTCATCTAAATGTTGAGAATTTTGTGTCAATATCTAACCTAAATCCTCCTCGCTGAAATTCAAACCAGTTATCTTCTACTTATCTGTCTGTTTGTTTATTTATTAGTCACTTGGGGTCTGCCTTAACAGATTTGTTAAGCAAATTATCTAAGAACTTCTACTCCTTCCCTTCACCATTCAAGGGGATTACATTGTCCTTGTCCTCACTTTTTACTAATGTCACAAGCCATTTGACTACAGTTGATATTTTTGGAAGAAAACTATGGAAAATAATGTAAATCATGCTTCTCTTAATATCACTCCCTCTGCCTCCAGTAAACTATTCAGAAACAGGAAGAGTCAAAAAATATATGCCAAACTTTTCATTTAATGACATTTTCTGGATTATATTTCAAGCCATGATCCTGGGACAATGAATATCAGGATTTATGTATACAGTGTAAGAAAAATATTTCTTTTCCATCTAATGATATTTGCATCCCAGTTGCATATTATAGAAAAAGCCATTTTATATTGACCTGCCTACTACATTCACAGGTTCTTATATTTCTACCACACACTCCCATTCATCTTTCTGTTTCTCTGCACAAAAAAGCACAGGAGTGCCAGGTGAGCCGGGGTGAAGGGCTGTACTCCTCAGGAGAGGGGAGCAGTGTACAGCCTCTGGCCACGGCCCCACAGCACCCAGCACAGAGCCCTGTGGTGTGTTTCACAGCCCTGTCTCAAGATGCAGCTGTTTTCACAAAGAGAAAAACAAATTTTTTTTTTACAGTATCATAACACTTTTCTGTAAATGTAAATCTTCAGCATTTTCAAGGCTTCTGCAAATATAAAAAGTTGTGATACTTATTTCCAATTTCTACCTTCTGCTTGCAGAAATAAGTATAGATTTCATGGAACCGGCAATGTAATTGCTTAAATAAAATTAACTACATTTCAAGATTCTCATGGTAGCACAGTGATCAAAATAACACGACTGCTTTTAGGAGCTAACAAGAAATAGCTAAATCTTCATCAGTGCCATATATTTTAGTCGCTAAGGAACTACTACCTGAGAATAATATTCCCTGCAAAGAAACATAAAAATTTGAAAACTATATGTCTAGCTGGTATTTGCCCGAGGTGTAAAACATAAATCAAATTTTCCAGGACTTTGACATTTTTATATATTTATGCTATTTTGAGCCAGCAGCTTAACCCAGGCTCGGATTTGTTTCACAATATATTTTATGCATAATGCAATATGTGCAAACTTGTTTGAAGAGAGAATAGTGCCCAGTGGTAGCATAGGGGATTGGCCTTTCCTGGTAATTTACTGGGATAACATACTGCTAGCTGCTACATCTTCAGTGACCAAACATGAATATAATTACATACCAATGTTCTAAGATCATCACAATTAGTAAATGATGAAGAATATTCTTATAATTTTGAAAAGTAAGGTTTTTAGAACAGCTGTACTTTGTTAGTATTTTTCAAGATTGAGAACAATCATTCTTTATCAATATGGTCCATGATATGATGTTACTTTCTTTTCCTTAACCAACTCCTTCCCCCTTCATTTGTAGCAGGACAGAGCTCTCAGCAAAATTTCCTGCCCAATTTCTGTTTCAAAGTTCTCTCTCCACAGAAGAATGGGTTGGTGGAATCAAAAACACGTCAAGACTGGGGGGAAAAAGTGTGATATGTTGAGGCATCAGTTCATTAGGCTCCATACTGCCTGGTATTTCAAGGCACTCTCACTAGCACCAGGGCTTTATGGACCAGGCAACAAAATCAAAAGGTCATACTCTGCCTTCCTGATGGATCCTGATACACTTGTCCCTCCTCAAGGAGATACTGCAGCAATAATGCACAGACACATCTCTGTGCATGCTGTGTACAATACAATTTTCAAAATGTTTCTATAAAATTTCTACAAATTGTCTGTAAAATTCTATAAAATATCTACAAATTTTGTAGACATTCTAGAGGACATATATTTAAAACTTATCATGACTAATAAAGAATTTCTACCAGCAAGAACTGTTTCAAAAGCAAGGATTGTTTAAATTCCATTTCTGCCAAGTATTTTAGGCTGTTTCACCATCTTTCTTTGAACTTTGCACACTCAAAATCACATTATATGGCCATTATTCTTTCAAAGAATCACCATGAGTCAGTGTCATTTCCTTCAAACTGAGTACATCTTTAGAAAGATTTTCTCTTTAACCTTGAAACAGGCATAACATTTGCTCTTTTGTCAATAGTAAAGAAAAAAAACCCACCATTTGATTTTACTGTGAAGGTATATCGGACCTTCTCTTTGATCACTCTGGATTAGATTGCTAATGGGAAATGAGATGGACTGATACATTCCTTTGCTTGCTCCGTTTGTACTACCAAAGCTGCTAGATGAACTGATAGCAGTTTTCACATCATTGCAATGGGCCTTTAATATGTTACACTGTGATTTAATTCTTTGGCAGTGCGACTCATTTGAAATGGGATCCTTTGTAGCCAAATTATTAATGTGAAGACATGTTTGGTGCTGAAAAGACTGCTAACAGCTTGCTTGTCTTTAGATGCTTCCAGACTGGTGTTGTTATTTTCTTTTCACTGTGCATATTTAAGAGCCATTAAAATTACTGAAAATTAAAGGAATATACAAGAAAAATATAAACATAAAAACACATATTGAAAACAAGATGAAGCCAGTTAAATGACAATATTAAGAAATAAGCCAGAACACCCCAAGAATTGGCAAGCAACTTGAGATAAGTCCAATTAAGGGTCTGCATCATTTTCATTAGAAGTCTGAAGCTTTACGGAGAGAGGGGGGACAAGGCACGGTATGTGTCACAGTATGAGGCTGCTGGCAAGTTCACAGGTGACTCTGTTCCAGTCCAGGTGCAGTAAAGGTGCTGCCAACTTAATTGCTTTTGGATCCATCATCTAATCATCTGCACTTGCTTCCTGGCTCATATCTGGTGTTAAGAGAATTGTTAAGACTGCATTCACCTTCACGTTAGAAATCACATATTCATATGTGAACAGTGCATACGGAGCAAAAAGCACAGAGCAAAATTCATCCCTGTTGTAATTCCATTTTTTTAATGTAGGGATTTATTTAGCTTAAAGGGTAAGGTTCTGATCTACCACACATTTAGCCATCAGCAGGAAGATTATCTGGGTTTACTTCATTCTGAGGTTCAGTTTTAAAAGATTCTATGGTGAGATATGAGAGCTGGTGCATTGGTGTGTGCTTTTTTTCTTCAGTATGTACAAATTGGAGTGTGATAAGTATTGAAAGGATTGTTTCACATACATCTTGCAGATATGTATTGCAATGGGGAATAACACTGGATTCGGGGTTGAAATCCCTATTGTTTCCTTTCCAAGATATGCTGCTGTTGCTACATCTACTGGTTCCACATAATTTCTCAAAAATATATCTTTCAGACTGTTCCATTTCCAGACAATACACAGGCTTGCCACAGATGGATGGAAGTATTAGCAGCCCTAACAGACCTCTCATTAAAAGGAAACACCTAAAAGTTTTAAACACAATTAATATCTACGTGGTGTTACTCCTGGTAGGGCCTTTCTACTTTGCAAAATAATCACTGATTCAGTTAGGAAAGGTAAGACTGACGCACTAGAAGAGGAAAATTCTAGGGTCTACAGTACAAGTCCTGAAACATTCCCTTGGTCAGAACAGAAAACTGAAATAGCAGCTGTGAAAATACTAAATGAGAGAGAATTCGTGGTACCCAGCACTTATACCATTAACAGGAGCGATCTTGAGAGATCATTCTCCAAGTTAGTGTGAGATTTCTCTACTCAGCTCAAACACGTAAGGAAGTGATTATTCCAGGTCTCTTCCACTGAAAGGAGTAATTCAGCTTAGGGGTTGTCACATCGTAGGTTTTTTCTGTTTCTTACAGGTTAAGGCAACTCACTGAGTTCAAATATGACGACTCAGCCCTTAAAATCTACACAGAAACAGTTTCTTTTTAGAGTATCATAGCTGGGCACAGCATGTAACAAGTTGTGTGTATCTTCAGTCTCAGTTGCACTGAGTTTATTCACCCACTGAACCAATGGAATGTAAATGTAGTAGACTCCTGTATTTTATATTTTACCTAATTATTAAATATTTCCTATGCATTTTTTCAGCAATATGTTGTACAACATCTACAGTGAAGTTTAAAAATGGTGGAAGTAATACAATTCTCTAATTACCTACATTTACATTTTTCAGAGAATTGTACCACAATTCATTTTTACATTACATATCTGCCTATGCTTAACCTATCAGGATTCTCTGGCTTAATAACATGTGTTTATTACTAATGGCCACAAGTAATATTTCTGTTTGGATGATAATAATTACCCTAACTCCTGCAATTACTACTCATTAGGGCTTAATGTGGCCATTTTCTTTCATTTGAAACCAAACATCAGGCTTTCATAAAAAGTCTAAGTGAAAAAAACTATCATAACACTGTTTCACTAACTTTTTCTCTATCTGACTTGGCAGTTGACGGACACCTAAAAAATCTTAAAAGATGTTAACCGCTTCCTGAGAAGCAGATGGTTTTGTGGCTAGAGCTGCAAGTCAGTTCCTAGTTATCCATTTACTTGTACCTTATCACAGATGGATTTTGGGTGAGGCTTTGGGAGCAAGAATTGTGCCAGATGGGAAGAATCAATTTCAAGAGCAATGTGGAAGGTGGCAGTAATTATATCCTATAGCGCGCTCCATGATTCTGTATGAGACTGATGAGTTCTGTCAAATTTCAGTTGCCAAAACCTCGTCTATAGATACCAGGTAATACAAAATCAGGGAAGTTGGCAGCACATCCTATCTGTTTCAGCTATGATGGGAAAGAGGCAGCAAAAACTTTGCAGGAATCTAATTATTTGGAGAATAGTAAGTAGGTAGGAGAAGTAGCTTATACAAATGTTTATGTACACACATCTTTCAAATGACTAGGCCATCGAAACTCCAACACTGCTGTTTGTTCCTATTCCAAGTCTGCAAGGAAGATCCTGAAAAATTCCATACAACAGTTCCATTGACAGCAAGAAAGCCAGGATATATATTGACACATATATATACACACACTATATTCACTCATTTTTGCCTACGCTTACACACCATGAAGCCAAAAAGGAGGTTAAACTAGGTCATCTACAAATAAGTTACTTGAAGAGCTTTTTGCTAATTTAACTTCTTCTCTGTGTAAAAGTCAGTGTAACTGTTAAGAATGTGGAAAAAACAAAATCGATCTGCCCTTATCAATGTATTTATGAAAGTGAAGACCTTAATATAGATGTATACTAGTACTTCATTTGATTTATGGTATATTAAAATAAGAATTTTTTTGTTAGAATAACTTTCTTCTTCAATATTCCCTAAAGGTATTTAGCTCAATGACATAATTATACAAAAAACAATTACTGAGGTGAAGGAAACTGACAGCAGAAGGAAAGTTCTCAGTAAGACTGAGAACACCTAATTCACCTCCTCAACAGCTGGCCTAGCAAAGAAGCTTGTTTCTTCCTTTTTAACCTGTCTAAAACTTTAAAGCCACCATGGATGCCTTAAATAGCACCTTCTCTGATTGCCCAAGCTATTAGACCACTGCCCTCAAAATTCATTCCCTCATCAGAGTTTAAGGACCCTTAAGCAGTCCAATGTAATATTGATCAATCAGTCCATGTGAGTTTAAGTCTAAATCTTCCATACAACATGATAGGACTCTTACATTGAAGGGCCTCTTCATATCTAGACACACAAAGCTACATCATGCATAAACCACAAGAATATCATAACTATCATGTCATGACACAGCCTGAAGCCTGATGTTTCATCATTTCAGTTAAAACGGAACCATTTTGCAACCCTCAACAATTCAGGCATTCGTTCAGGCAAATGGACAGAAGGTATCAACCTAGTGTTAAATACTTATCTTGGCAGTGCTGTGGTGGCACCCACAAAGCAGACAAGAGTAGCTACCCAAAAACCTGCAGATTTATTGCAACCAAAGTTGCCCAGCATTCCGACAGACCAAAGTTAATTACAACATGTACATATACACATAACATATACACATACACAACTACAATTACATTACCACACTAGAAATCCCTAAACTTTAAGGAATACTCTTTAAGAAAGATGAACCAGAATGTGCACGCACTCACTCACAGAAGAGAAAATCTCCCACTCCAGAGTACCCAGAACAAGGGGTCACTTACCCAATGGGGGCTAGGATTCACTCAAGGATATCTAGAAGAAATAATTCACTCACAGGGCAGTTGGGGTTGTGGTTAGGGGGCTGTATGAGGGATCACTCAATCCACAAAGTTTCATTAGACATCTTCCCAATCCAAGATAAAGGTCCCCAACTGCAAATCTGATGCTTTGAGGAGGACCAGCTCAAATTCACTTCTCTGGCAGGACTCCATTTACACCCTGGTCAAGTCTGAACTGTGGTCATTCTAATTAGTTGGGGGCAAATGCAGGACAAAGGCATAGACTATGAGGCACAGGATAATAGCCATGAGGCATCGAGCTGATATTTATCAGGTCTTTGGGCAAGCCCTGGTCTTTGTGAGGTCCTTGTCAAGATGGCTGCACCTGCCACACGCAGTCATGAAATACTAACACAAAATGTATACATATTCAAGAAACACAGGTCTAAAACCACATTTTTGTCCCCTGCCAATAGGCTGACTACAGTCACCCTCTTTCTTCAGCTCTAGTCCTCAGCTACAGAGTTGAATGTCCACCTTTGCCTATACATTTGGCCATTCAGTTGTCTGATTTATCTCATCTTGCCAGTCACCTCTGCATTTTGCTCAGCCACTGTTTCTCACTCGGGCTGTCCCCTTCATTATACCATGTTAATTCTGAATACTAATTGCATGGTAATTTGCTCATCCCAGTCATTTACAGATAATTAGATTGGAGTATCTAAGAGTTTTGGGGGGAGTCTCTCATCATCTGCTCATCCCTTCTATGAACTGTCATTCAGAATCAAGCTTAATTTTGAGAAATAGATTGATCATGACACTTCCTGTTCTCACTTCTCATGTTAAAAGATAATACATTCCTATTCCCTGAAATAAAATTTCATGTTCTATGGCACAATCTCTTCAATGTGCTTCCTTCTGATTTGATAACCCCTCAATTAATCCTCATTCAAGCTGTAATTGATAGGTAGGTAATAGTAAAATATCTAGCCAATAAAAAGCCATGATAGATGCTAAAATGGCATACCAAGTTGGCACACCACATATAACATATTGGGGAGTTAAAATCTGGTCATTCGTTCCTACCACAGTTTGTAGTTGGGACACAAACTGACATGACATGAATCTGTTCTCTTGACAAATCTTTTTTCCATGGCGAAGAGCATAATGAAAATTGAAAAAGGTATTGCTCTAGCTTAAATCAAGCCCATGGCAGAATAATGTACTTAAACCTGCGGCCTTCTAAAATGCAGTAGGGAATGTAATTTAAGCTGCGATCAATTCCCCAGTTAAGACTTTTTTATATATGGAAATATATACATTTCTTATATACTAGAAACATGATTATGCAGCCACACAACCACATAATCATGTCAAATGCAGCTGCAAAAAGCCTTCAGTCAGATATTTTATCATGAAATTCCCTTCAGTTTAGTTCCTGGCATAAAACTGTTGTTCTCCAGATGAATATACTGTTAGAATATTTTAAGAAACACCGTATTGGTATAAACAAATCATGGGATTGCATAACTTTGTTTAGGTTGAGACAATCATTGCACTGTCTGATTAGGTTCTAGAATTAGAAAAGAACATATAGAACAAAGCAGATTGCTCTGTTGCACAGTTTTCTTCTTAATATTCCTTAGAAGCAGATCAGGAGATACTTTCCGATTAATATTTTAGTGTTTATACCTCCTATTCAGTAAGTAAACTGGCCCACATTGCCAGTTTTTTACTCAGTGTTCATGAAGTCTTCATATAGATGAAATTTTCATTGTGTGGAATTCATATCAACCAATCTAAAGTCCCATGAAAATAACCTGTAAATGTTTCATGACTCCCTACACATTGAAAGAGCACGCAAAAAGTCCCCAAACTCCTGTTCTATTTCTGCTATTCTAGGAATTCATTGTACAAAATGCAGTATAGTTAAAGCTGCTGGTGAGGTATAACTATTGTCTCATTATTGCATAAGATCTTCAAATACAAATATAATGAGAATTTTTCAACACCAAATTCCTAAGGACAAATTTTATTCCTCAGAGGTCTAATCTAATGGGACGTTATAGGAAAAATAAATGGGATAATTAGGTCAGAATTTATTCTTACCACTTATGGGCATCTCAAAGCTGCAGTACAACTGTCACACGCTTATGACAGAATGGCACCTGGTGACCCTTTTCATTCTGAGTTAAGGTTCTGATTTAAAAGCTTTGCCAGTTAACACTGAACATACTCCTTCAGCACATCAGCCTCCTCATACGCAGCTGCTCTTGAATCTCTATTCCCACTGCAGTGCAGTTTATTCCATGCATTTTAGCAACCTCTGAAGTGCGTAAAGTGAATATCTAACGAAAGTTAGAAAAATGGGTGGAAATGCTTAGTGCTTTTTCCATCTGCTGCATGGTGATAAATGATCTTAAATCTTATTCAAGCAAGTACCCACCTGCCATTGGTCTAAGGGACAGCTCATCAAGCACTGTAAACAGAAAATCACAAAGCTGAGGCAGATGCATGAAGGAGAAGCATGATTTGAGACATCATAGAATATAAAGCTATTTGCATTCATGAAGTGGCACATGCACTGCGATCTATTACTAATCTTATTCCCAAAGCACTTCTGGGAATATTTGGAAAATCTCTTTCC
>NW_010416892.1:53898-78637 GCF_000710305.1 Buceros rhinoceros silvestris | reverse complement strand
CTTTCCCTTTGGGAATTTCTGTTTGATTTTATGAGCACTCTGTTTCTTTCTGTCTTATAATATTCTTTCGATATATCCTAGCTCTTTTGTTTGTTTGTTTTTGTACTTATTAAACTGGAAGGAGACACCAGCATGGCTATCTGTAGCTGCAAGTAGGCCAATCGCCACTGCACTTGGACAGACCTTGCTCTGTAAAACTTAGTCCTCTTTTTCTTCTATCTTACACTTTCACAGGGCTTTAGAAGCTGACAACTTCTGCAAAAGCAGAATAAAGAAATAATTTCCCAGGGTTGGTTTAAGGTCATCCAAGCATTTACAAAAATAAAAAAAAGGAAAGAAACAATCAAACAGCTGTAGCTGTACAGCTGAAGTGATAGGTAACTTGCTAGTGTGACTGGTCAGCTGCTAAATACAAGGCTAATTGAGCTCTCTATGAGCTCAAGGAGTAACAAACAAAAGGAGTAACAAATGTCTACAGACGACAGCTGTGGTACAGTGCAATGAAGATAAGTAGATCCAGAAATGTCCAAACACAGCCTAAAGTTGTACAGCAGGAAGTGAACACATGGTTCTGCTAATGACAAGAATTTGTGAACACACTTAACATATGGATAAAGTAATTAACTTAAAATGAATTATAGACACAAGATAATCAATTAGAAGATGAAGATTAAATCTGAAGTATGTTGCAGACTAATGACTTTGGACACTGATTATTGAACAGTTTGACACTACCAAGTGTTGGCAGATCATGAATATCTAGTGTCAGGTTTGCTACTTTCTACACTTAAAAGTGTCTGATAAATACAGCTTCAGGTCAAGCTTTGTGAAAAGGCTGAGCACGTCTGGCCCCTGCAGGAGGTGGGACTCAGAACATCCTCATGTTCAGCTGCGAACAGGGAGTAGCTATAGCTCAGTGCCAAATATGTTAAAAGAGTCAAAGTGTTAGAAGAGCCAATATTATCCAGATGGTGGCTAACACAGTAGCTCATGCAAGAGTCTGGTGTCAGAAGGAACAGTCAGCGGCTAGAACTGTAAAAACTTCACTTCATGGTTTGAATCATCTGTAACCAGACTTAATTGTACTGCTCAATGTGATTAATGACATTTGGAGAACATGGCAGAAGACATTAGGGTGTGTAATCAAGAAGGTAAAAGCCACCTGCAATGTAGCAACTGGGAAGAAACAGTCTTGGTTGCGACTGAAAGGAAACCAAGAACATCACAGCACTGCTTAAATCATAAGATCTTACTAAAAAGTGCCATAAAACATTCTTTTGAAATATGACAGCTATAAAAGTCTCTAAAAGGACATGAGCAGAAGCCACAGGCCAATGATCTATGTACCCTATATGGCTCCTTCCCTAATCCATAATGGCTGACAATGCCTTCTATGAACATTAATTGCTCAAGCGATCTCGATGACCATTAGTACTCTAGCAATATATTCAATCACAATGACAACAGTTTGTTTCAGAACCTGTAATCTAGAAACCTCTGGAATTTGGCTTGTAAACTGAAAACTCCAGGTATGATGATCTAAACTGATGGAGACAAGGAAAAAGGCAAGATTTCACACTAACAGCTACTTGCAGGTCATAATATCACCACCTCTACAGCTACAAATCTATCGTGAAAATTAAACAAGCCAAGATTTTGGAACCAACGTTCAATACAACTCTTCACATGAAAGATGGGATATTTTGCAGACAGCCTATTGTTCATATTTCTGGTATTCAAGAACCAAAAAGACTGTGTAAATTCCAGAGCCAGAGGTACAACTACATCTTGAAAGAAGGAATGGTAAATAGTAGAAGAGTAGAAAACTTTTCTTCCTCTGCTAAAAGTGTCACAGCACAATAATAGCTACTCAACCCTTGGGCAGGTGCAAAGCTTTCATGAGATGTAGACCATGCTGTCTAATAAGTAAAATCCAGTGCTGTTATCCTGAAACATACTAAAGAAAGAAGTGGTTTTATACAGAAAGAAGTGTAATTGAACAGGATATAAGATTTTTAGAAAGGTGTCTAGGAACAAAATTAAAAGTCATCAGCATGCACTGGTGCAGCCCACTTGAACAAGGGATCTTGTGAAATAGAGCAGCTGAGGATTTATCCCAAGGCACCAACAGTTGACTGCAGTCATGTCAAGATAGCTATCCTGAAGTACTGACGAGCTATCCAGAGCGACATTGGTGCAATGATGATCAGAATCTAGCTCACAGCATAGCTTGAGGGAAACCAGCTGGACTACTTTGATTCCATTTCTGAAATACCTTTAAAACAAGATTGGACATTCTGCTCATAGCTGAGCCAGTGATAAGAAACTCTGCTTTAACTGAAATTTTCTTATAACTTAAGAGACCTTTTCCTTTAGGATTACACAGCAAGCAACCTGATTTGATTTTTTTCCCTGATATTACAGGCTTCATCGGAAAAATGAAATTGTGCTTTCTACCTTGACACTTAAGCCTGCAGTGATAGCCTGGCACCAGGGCTTAGGAGAAAGCTGGTCTGCAACTACTATCTACGTTTCCTTTCTAAACTCTTCAGTATAAAATATTTCCTTCTTGTATTACTGAAAAGGAAAAAACTAGCAACTTGGATAACTTTGGATTTTATGTAATTGTTAGTCAAGTAAGAATGATCAGTAAACACAGGACTTCTAAATAATACAATTTGTGATTTTATTTTTTGTTTCCTGGATAATATACTTGACTTAAGAAAGGCTGACCATGCTTAGCAACTGAAAAATTATCTTAAGGAAAGTAGATTTATAAGGGTCTAAAACTGCATAAACCAGAAACAATTCTACTGAAATCAGTAGAGGTACAAGGACATAGAAAATCATAATTCACATTTACTGCCTGACTACATAAACAAAACCCATGCTCCTGTAAAAGGTCTGGAGATATAAATATGTTCTCAGTGTCTTTCCTTATAAACAAGTCAGTGAAACAGCAGTGGTCACAGTCCAAAATGAAGGGTGTATTATGAGGTAGATCTCTGACTCTGGATGAGCTAGATCAACAGCACAGCATTTGCTGTTTGACACTATATAGCCAATGTGTTATAGTCCACTTCCCTCAACTGAAGGTACACATGGCCTGAGATCGTGTCTGTACAGCCTGCGCAAGGCTCTCAGCAATGCCGCAGTACAAAGTATGTCATTTTTGGTGACGAATTTACAACAGTTCAACAGGTTTGGTATGTACAGAAAAGTTAAACAAGTCTGTGAGAGCACCACCTCACTCAGGAATGCAGGATGTCTTTTTTCTGCATGGTCCTTGAAAGCTCATGGGGTCCTATGCATTTTGACCCAGAAGTATTTACACCTTGGGGCATGAGCCTCACCAGAGTGAGAAGATGAGACAAGTCCGCTGAAACTATACGAGTTTTGATCTTTAGGCCATTTATCTAGCTGGGATCAAACGTTACACAAACTCTTATTGTCAGTTGTATTTACCTAGCAAGTGTAAAAGTAGACAGGCAACAGCACCGGCGAGGTATTGACAAAGATGGGAATAGTCCAAGGCAGCAAACAAAACACAGGAACAAGTGGAACAACCAACAAACTTCATTTCCTCATCTGATTTATTTATTTTCTGGACTACTGTGTTATTTTCCAGATCATTTCTTTTTAGCAATACTTTCATCCATCAGAGACATAATGAAGAATGAAACCAAATGATCAAGGAAAATGTGTATCCAAATGAAAGCTTGTCTGTACAAATTCCATCTCACATCAACGTAATTGTCTGCTTTAAAAAAATTTCTTACTAGTCATTTTCCACACCAAAATTAGATTAAATTTGCACCAGCAAGGTTTGTGGACCATAAAATACATTTTGCCAGCTTTCTGGGAAAGGAAGTCTTTCTAACACAAAATGAACTGCCATTATTAAAGCTGACTCCTGAAAAGGACTGTCAAAGACCTTTTTGCCCTGAGTATTTTCCCCCTTATTTTTTTACTTGGTAAAGATGTACTGTGGTGAAAAAAATTGAGAAGTATGTACCCTTTTGGAATGGAAATTGGTTGGTGGTTTCTTTCGGGTTTTTTGGTTTTTTTAAGGATTCAGTCTTGAGGAATTGTTTCTACAGGCTCACCGTATGGATAAAGTGATAACATAATAATTGTCTTTATTAATTTAAAGTTTCTATCCACTGTGTTTGCAGAAAAATACTTTAAAACATCACTCTGAAAGTCTTCTACTTTCTTAAGAAAAGCAAAGAAGGTTTATCTGTTTTCTTTATATTTAATGGTCCTAAGCCATTTATTAGTTGGGGTGCCTGGCTTCTACTAATAGATCCTTATTTTTTTTTCATGCTCTTGAAACCCATGCACACTGTAATGAAAAGAATCGTAGTTCTTGAAATCTGTGGTAGCTGCAAAACTAGCATTGCAAAGAGAGGTTCCTTACATCACTTAACAGATTAAATGAAATGCTTTTGTATGTTATATTTTGGGAGAAAGTTACGGTATAAAATGGGGTTGTTTTCAATTGAAAAAATAAGCTTTGTATATAACACTTTAGATAATATTTAGGTAGGATGTATTTTATTGGGAAGGATATGAAAGGACATTTCTTTTACAATTTTGTCTGCACATATTAAATTTTTCAGCATATTGTGTATGTGGCATATTGTAAAATACTGAAAATAAGGACAAAATCAAAATCAGTTAAGCAAACCATAAGTGAAATAGAATTGCAGATCAATTAAATGGGAATCAAAATAAATATGTGTTTATAGATGGGATGGGATTATTTATTTATTTTGCATACAAAGTCAGTAATTGAATTAAAATATGAATTTTCGTTTGCTGCCCATTCAAATCATCAGAAAAAAAAAAACCACAGAAAGTTAGCAAGAAAAGAGAAAGATAATATTCATTAGGACAATAATTAAACAGGAGAATGAAGACCAAATCTAGTAGAAATCAATGAAACCAAAACAGACAACCACATGTGAAATACAACTAGAGAAAACAATATTTTTTTTAATTTAACAATTATCTAATGAAAGAAGAATTGTAAGCAAGCACACCCGGATTCAGTTCCTATTTTTAGAAGATATTATGGAAACCTGTTTGCTCAACCCTAGTCCCTTGCACAGACTACGTAAGAGCAAGTACGTGCAAGATTTATCATAATCATTCATGGCACAGTCGGCCAGAGCACATATAAGAGCCATACTTAGCCAAGCCCTGAAACAGAAAATAATGCTCTATTGAACCCTGATTTGCACATTTGTGAGGAAATCTCCTGAAATGAAAAAGCAGGAATTATGAGTGATTAATATATTTCAGAGAATATATATTTCTCTGTACTGCAGATTTCATTTTGCCTGTGATAAGTGTTTTTTTCAAGCATCTGTAAATCAGCTCTGAATTTTTCCATTTCAAAGCCCACTATCTTTTTCAAATTTATTTGAAAGATGTTTTGACACGGAAAACTATTACTCTTTATGACCCATTGAAATGCCATACATGATTTAAAGTGAAGTCTAAAACGGCCGCAAGGAAAGTCACATCTTGAAGTTTGTCATGTGGCTTCTGGAATCAAATTAACGCCAAGTGAAGACTAAACACGTATATTTTCAACATTTCGCTTTGCCATCCCAAAACTTTGGGACCTATCTTGTGAACTAAGAAGTAGGAAAAACCAACTGCTATTTCTAACACTGATGATAACCTGTTGAGACAGATTGCTTGTATGAAGCCAAGGCATATGATGTGGTCCAACTTTTCTGTAAGATTTATTATTTTCACTAGATTAACTGTATGAGAAAACAAAGTTTTAAAGTCCCTTAAGACTTCATCAGGAAAATTAGTAGGTAATTTATGCAGCCTCTTTGAGAAGCGAACATGTAAAACTAATCTTCGTATCCAGCAAAGCAGGTTTTTCTTATCAATAGTCCCACCACACAACAGAACGACAAGGAAACCTCATCTTCTGTATAAATACTTTTAAAAGGGAACACTTGTTAATGAGACCTAGAGGAAGAAATTTAAAAATTTTCTTGAGTGTTGAGTCATGCTGAAAGATAGGAATATAATGAGGTAAGTTCCTTATACTAAGAAAAGAAGAGAAAAGGTGGAAATAATTCTGATAACCTCAAGTCATGTTTTAAATATAGTAGAAGCAGAACCTGGGGTAAACAGAGATTCAGCACTGAATAAAGAAACATTAGACGTAAACAATAAGGGATAAAAAATATACTAATGCTAGCCAAGAGAGCTGAAACGAGTCTTGTATCTGACTCAGAAATGTCGTAGTTTTTAGAGAAAAATGAAGTTTTTCTATACTACACAAGGAGAATAACAAAATGAAATTGTTACTGATGCATGACAGAAAGCTAACTCTGCAGAGACAACAAAACCACAATGGGGCTGGAATGGAGGTATGTTGTTTAGGAAGGAAAGGTCATACAGGAAACACTAAATGCAGTGTTTCTGAATGCAGAGTTTCCAGTGAAGTAGTAGAGGTAGCATGCACCAAGCTGAATTTGTTTGGGTTAAAATAACTTTAAAAGGAGTAGTAAGAGAGAGTCCATCCCAGCAGAGCTAGAATTTTCCTACAGTCATCCAGCAGCAGACATTGTTCTATCAGTATTAGAGAAATACTGCTAGGAACTGTATTGTTATGGAAGACATTAGTCATACAGATATATATCAGAGAAACATTTACATCCCTAGTTCATGTTTTTAGCGTTCCCTGAAGCAGGATAAAGAATTCATATGACACTGAACCCAGATCCAAGCTGTAAAACAAATCTGAGGCCATGTGATCTTCCCACTTCACCTGACCACTGGACTCAGGACTTCTTCACACATTTCACAATGAAATCCTGAGGAGAGATATGAATTGTTCCCTTAACTCTATACAGGGTAAGTACCAGGCAGAAGGAAGAATTACTTCACCTGAGGACACAGACAGGTATAAGCTACTATTTATTATGTGGACTGGAAAATAACCATCAGAGAAGGTTGGGACAGGAGAGGCTCTAAAGTATTTTTCTGACAGTAGCTAACTTTTTTTTTTTCCCCAACTACATACTTTTCAAAGGGGAGCTGATCAGTTTATGATTGTCAGTTAAACAATTGCATGGGACTAGACCTGATAATTCAGGTCTCTCTCTGTCTCTGTAGGTACCTTTCTAAACCTTGAAATAAACCTTGGAAGTATGAAGGGCTGCACCTAATCAAGAAGTATCAGAACATTACCTGCTTGCACCCAGCTGGTTTTCACCAAACAAGATTCCCAGATGCTCTGATGACTCTCACCGAGCAGCATGGGAGTCTCCAGAGAACTTTTCTGTTCTTTATGTGGTTCCACAGTCATTTCTCAATCAAGGAAATACTGAGACATCACAGAACCGAAACTTGATCAGGCTTTTAGATATCTCTGGCTAGTAACAGTCCTGAGGAGACTAATTTTAGTACCTTAAGATATCAAGCGAGCATCCAAAATAAATCAGAAATCAAACCAGCAAAGAAAATAATTTCTTCTGTCTTTTAACATAATACCATTCCATCAGTGATATTGTTCCCTAGATCGTATAGAGAAAAGATTTGCATAAATTCCACAAAGCTCTCAGCAGCTCAGGTAGCCTTTCTTTACACACTGTGGACTTAACATACTTCTTGGACAGCAACTGTACTTGAAATAAGCGTGTCTTCTTCAGGTCAGACAGCTCAATGTGTTTATTTTTATCACTAAGCTAGAGAGCAACACATTTTAAGGGTTCCTTTACGCCCAACAATGTCTCTCTTTTTCTGTGCATCATGCTGCTTGCTTTGAATTCAATACTCTTTTATTGTCAACATATTAGATATCATTATAACTTAGCACAAGAATAGTTTTATTAGCCTGTCACATCATGACAGATAGAAAACTTTGTCAAGGAGAGTCAAAATTTTTTACCACAGTCAATCTCAGGCATTTAATGGGCATCAAAGGGAGTGTTAACTGAACGCAACACAAACCTAAAGTAGACAAACAACTAGCTTAATGCAGTGAAATGTCTGATACAGAGCAAAACACTAACTGAAGATTAACAGCCTATTAAAAATTAAATCAAGCTATTAGAAGCCAACTAGCATTGGAAAGGTTCTTTTTGTCATTCAGCTACTATCACATTTGATGTTGCATTAAATTGCCCATTGGGCAAAACTCTGAAAAGCTTATATGGGAATGCCTTGTTTATAATGTTCACTTTCATCTGTGAATTACAAAAGCAATTCATCAATAACAAAAACCAGTTTAAATGATGTATGGAGTGAACACAGCATTCTGCAACAACTGCTTCTACCAGATAAGACCCAAGGATAAACTGCATCCACAGGGGAATGAAAACAAGGCACCATTGGGTTCCACGGGCAAAAAAAAGCATTTTACTTAGCATGAAGGACTCTTCATCAAGTGCAGTCATTTAGATAAATTATAATCAGGCTGAAAGAAGTCCCGATCTGTACTTTACAATTTTCCCATTAGCACTAAGCAAGGCTTTAAAGTGCTGTAATTTAATAACAAGTTCCTTAAATGCCATGCAACATGTACAATTTTCTCCATGAACAATGACATGATTCCCCTAAGATAGGTTTAATAAAGCCAAATGAAGCAGTGGTTTCTGCTAGTTATTTATGAAACATTCAGGAACAGCTGCAAGAAATGTGCAACTTCCTAAATGGGTTCCGCCTCCAGCAGTTGTGTAGACCAGATGGGAGAGTGACAAGCTCCACTTAATGTGCCACAGCATCAGCTCAATCATAAAATGGTACCAAACAAATCTCTTTGGAATAGGAGCCACCTGTTTACTATCAATACACCTATTTCTCTAAGGGCACCTCTAATTTGTGATGTGCAAACTAAAAGTTGAAGCACCCCTTCAACTCCACACAGCAGCCCTTAGCAAACTGGTTTCCTTTGAAAAATAAAGCAATGCCTCCTTCTTTACAGTCAGCCTCAGCCAGTTTTAAAGCCTTTCATTTATAAAACTTGCTCACAGATTAGTCAGTGTACCATCTTCCTACTGAGAATTTCCTGGGTTAATTGTTCCAGTTTGGGTTTTGTTTGTCTTCAACTTTTACTCCATAATTATTAGAAACAGAAACCTGTAATGCCTTCTGTTTTACTTCAGTGCCAGAACACTGGTCTGAAAGCCTCAGATCTGTTTTCTGCCCATAGCCATTATTTTCCCTACCCTGAACGAGAATATATGGTGTGGGGTCTGTTGCAGCTCACTCAGGAAGAGGTGTGAGGTGCCTCCAGATGTATACAATGGCTTAGAAATAATTGTGTTGGTCTGGGGAGAGATATACAAAATAATTGAATTAGGAAACATAACCTACATACAAACTTTCCAAATGTTTATTTCCATAAAATAATGTTCTCTTCATTTCAAATATTTCAATTTGTCGGGAAGGCTTATTTCAGGGTCATATTCAGAGGAGGCACTTCCACTTTCTCTCTGTTTTAACAAGAACATAGTGGTATAAACACAGAGAACTGAACCTATTCAAACTACCTCCAGGTAATTTGAGGTTTTTAGGATGAGATTTCTGCAGCATGTGTTTTGATGCTGGAGTTGTGCCTAGATCTGTTGTGTTACACTAAACTTCACAAGAACACACCTTGCCAAAAGTGTTTGTGAGCACATCCCTGATGCTAACACACAATCCCAAGGAGGACTGGACCCAGAGTCGTCATGTGTATGCCAAGGATCTCTGACAGCTAACGAGCTTTTATTCTTAACAATTTGCAAACAAGTCACCTCTGCAGACGTTTAACTACCTAAATGTATCCAATCCTGCTGATGTTTTGCTTGGCTGGCATTCATTTATAAAGTGTCAGATGCTTCCCATGCCAGCATCTGCTCATTCATGTGATAACTATTCTATTAGGGGACCAGGATTTCAGCCATTTGAAATTATAACTGCTATGACATTGACAGCAGGAGTTGTTGTGAAGGATGTGAGCCCACTCCAAAGGGTGATGTTGTTCATAAAGGGAAATAGCAAGAAAACAGATCAGAGCCTAAAAAACCACAAGCCCTGCCAGTATTAAAAGACAGAATTAATACTAGTTTACAGGATTTTTCCAGTATACAATGCAGAATCAACTTCTTTTACAGAAAATGATGAGGTGAAGGACTCCATCTAGCCTATGTCTCCCTATAGCCACTGCGACTATAGACTAGTTTAAATTTGATCCCCATGTACACGGTACCTATTCTGCTGCAGTGATATCTCGTTTAAATATTAAACTAAGAAAATTCTGCAGACTACCAAATCACTTTTCTAGAGAGGTGAGTTTGTTTTCTCTCACCTGCTTTGGCTTTCCCTCAGAAATTACTGTGAATCCTAACTGATATGTACTGTTGCTCTCCAGATAAGTGCAGAGGCTTCAATGTTTAGGGGACTATTATTATTATTATTATTAAAATAGCACTGAAATTACCCTTTATGTCAGCATTATTCTTTTTGCAGTATTTCTGCTTTTTCACAGTATTATGTTCTCAATATTTAGTACTTTTTTAGAAAAAATTATCATTATAGTCATACTAGTATGTGACAAATTCATATGTTTAAAAGAAAGCATTAATTTTGTTAGGACTAGTTAAAAACAAAAAAGCAAACATTTTTCCGTAAGAACTAGGGCGGCACTGATATTTTAAATGAGGCAAAGAAAATAAAGAAAACCGAAACACAATCTGTCATATGCAGAAATACCAACCCATCTCAAATCTAAATCATAGAATCATAGAATCATGTAGTTGGAAGAGACCTCAAAGATCATCAAGTTCAACCGTTGCCCCTGCACTGCCAGGATCCCTACACCATGTCCCTCAGCACCAGATCCACACGGTTTTTAAACACTTCCAGGGATGGGGACTCTACCACCTCCCTAGGCAACCCGTTCCAATGCTTAATAACCCTCACTGTAAAGAATTTTTTCCTGATATCCAACCTAAACCTCCCCTGGCGCAACTTGAGGCCATTCCCCCTCGTCCTGTCATTCTCAATATAGGAGAAGAGATTGACCCCCACCTCCCTACAACTTCCCTTCAGATAATTATAGAGAGCAATAAGGTCCCCCCTGAGCCTCCTCTTCTCCAGACTGAACAGTCCCAGCTCCTTCAGCCGCTCCTCATAGGACAAGTTCTCCAGACCCTTAACCAGCTTTGTTGCCCTTCTCTGAACCCGCTCCAGCACCTCAACATCCTTCCTGAAGTGAGGGGCCCAAAACTGGACACAGTGAGGGGCCCAAAACTGTTTCACTTTGGAATATACTCCATGTTCTCCTAAGAAAACAGTGACTCACTGTGATTCTTTCCCAACTTTCACTTGGATTTAGGTCTTTAGTTCACTTTCCCATGATGCACAGACCTTCCTGGGGCCAAGCAACATCCTAGCATCTCTAAATGATGAAACAATGAAACCAGGCCTGACTGCTACAGTACCTGGAAGGTGCTGCTATGGATCTGTTGCAGGGGGTGAACAGAGTGCCTCCTAAGAGATGTAGTACGTATGCACTGTGGCTATGTATTATGCCAGGCAAAGATCCCCAAACACTAATTTCTATTTTTTAAGTGCAAAATATATTCCCTTCTTACTCAAGACTTGTGAAAATATTCATTCCCTTTAAAGTATATTTAAAAAAAAAAAAGTGAAAATATATACAAGAATAACAAAATTTCTTCTATTGGCAACAGTTTATAATGCATTTGACAAATAACATGAAAATATAATTA
Source organism: Buceros rhinoceros silvestris (assembly GCF_000710305.1). Taxonomy (NCBI): domain Eukaryota; kingdom Metazoa; phylum Chordata; class Aves; order Bucerotiformes; family Bucerotidae; genus Buceros; species Buceros rhinoceros. The sequence continues at coordinate 66,884 of NW_010416892.1, read as the reverse complement.
AATTCTATCTATCAGCATGTAAAGATAATCCCCTATAAAAACATATCTGTCGTATTAGAAACTCGCGATCATGCTATACGCAAACCAGCAAATGCAAAACATACTTCTGAACATGTATATAGAAATCAATGGATGGATTTTCTTCACTTAAAGCACTCGAAGCCCTCAACTGCACCACAGACAGACCTGTGTCTGGCCTCTGTGTCTGGCCTCTTCACCACACCCTTGCCTTGCCACGATGGCTGGGTCTGCCCTGGATGCCCCCTTCCACTCCTCCCTGGCTGCCTTGTTCCTGTGCTGGGGACAGCAGGACGGGCACCAGTGCCCACCCAGGGAGCCAGGAGCACTCGCAGAATCCTGGTGATACCCACTAAAAAGCCTTGTGACAAGAACAGGATATGTCCCATAACACAAAAAGTGGGAAGGTGTTAACGGGAAATTAGAAGGCAGGAAGGGGCTTTTTATTTTAAAAAAAAGCTTTTTATTTAAAATAAAAAGCAGAGGCTTTCTGTTTAACCTTCATATCAAGGCTGACTTACAGCGATAATACAGGTGAACATCTTCAACGAATTTAGAAAAAAACTCAAATGTGAAATACCCAGCAGAGCCTTGGAGTCGCTCCTAGGATGTGTCCCATGACCAAAGAAATGTCAGACCAGCTTGGAGCCAAATTCCCCTTGCAGTTTGATGTCGTGGCTTAAACCCAGATGGCAACTAAACACCATGCAGACACTCTCTCGTAAAGCCAAGTGGGTTAAGATAAGGAGAGTCTACTTGAAACGACACAGAGAGGAAACAACAATAAAGCGGGCGATATACAGCGCACTGCTTACTGCCACCGTGCTGAGCCCTGGGGCCAAGCTGAGCCGCGCAGCCACGCTGCTGTTTGAGACTACCACCCCGTTCCCTTCTAGACACTCCTCATATGTGCTGGGCATGAGTCAGTATGGTATTGAATATCCCATTGGCTAGTTCAAACCAGATATCCGGGCTGTGAAAATTAACTCTATCCTAGACGAAGCCAGGACATTTGCTTAAAACAAATTTTAGCATCCATTGTCTAAATATTTAAATTTAATCTGGACAAGCTCTTTGTTAGAAGCCTTGTTTGGCCTGGATTCAGTCAAATACATGATCCTGTGACAGCGTTCACTTTGATGAGAAATTATTAAGACTGGTAATGCTATCAGGTTGTCCAAGCACAGAGTACAGTGGCACTGCTTGCTGAGTGGTTTTAGCCCTAAGCCAGCAAGCTGTTGAGGAATGCTGGTCCAATATAATCATCTGGGGAAAACAACCCACAAGTGCATAAAAATGTTTTAAAATTTTCTATTCAGCACAACAGTGAGATAGCTATGGCACTGGTTTTCCTGTGCTTCGAATGCTGAAGTCTGTAACATATCCTGGAAATAATGAATTCATCCTGAGTGGTGCCAACTGCAACTTCTCCTGATTTTCACATGTTATCCCCTTCTTTTAACCCTCCTCAGGACTTCATCAAACCTTATGTATAATTACCACTGTAGCTCCACAGGACTACAATTTACAAGCATGCTTTAGAAAACTATTAAGTCCTCCAAGGAACTTGCTGTACAAAAAAACCTCAAAAACCCTATCAGCTAGATCTAACTCCCTGACAGCAAATCTTTCTGCTGTCAGTTACCAAATTTATTTTAAGCAGCATTGCAGCTGAGAGGCATGATGGTAGCTTAAAAATCCTTGTCCGTGCCAAAGTTGGCTGTGGTACCAATCATTTGTTGTCACTGATCTCATATAAATGACAGAATATGGACAAGCAGGCTTTTAAAGACAGGAATGAAAGAACTGAAAAAAGGCACATGGGAAATTCTTTCAAGGACAAGCAATAGCATAAAGGCAGCAATAGAGATTAGTAGAAAAACAGAGATAAGAAAAGTTAGGGGATGCATAACAGGAATTTGAGCTGCTGACAGACACTGTGATCCATTGCACTGAAAAAAATTGATTTGTTGTGATACTGGTAACCATTACACCAGCAAATCTGAAAACATTTAAAACATTAAAAGCAAATATCATTAAAAATTTCTAGTTATTCAATATTTGTGTAACCCCTGTGACAATCTCTCCTTTGCCATTAAAAACTGTACATTAATCAAATCAACCTCTTGTTTCAACAGAATACAATGAACACTATTGGTTGTGATTAATTTTCTTTTTTCACACTGCTGATATCAGTTACCTAAGAATCAGAACAGATTCTTCTCTTGATGCTTTTTAACTAAATAGCACTGTACGTTTCTGAAGCTTCATAGAGAAGCTCATTTTTAATAACACACAGCTAGATCTCCTTGAAGGTTTCCCTTGTGAAAAAGATACCCATGTTCCTGTGTTTTATCTTTCACATAAATTATTAAGGAAATCCAAACTCAGTATTTGTTTGTTCCTCATAAGAGAAATTTATTTTAAAATTCTCTTTCTCTATGTAAGATCAGTGGCACAATCTTTACCTGGACTGACTCCGTGCCTTACAGAAGTTGTGGCCTCGTTGCCTCAAACTTCCATTCTCCAGTAGATCACTTTGGTTTGTGAAAAAACATCTGTGTTTCCAAAGAAAACTTGTAAGGATTCAAAGCTGCTGGTCGATCATGCATACAGAGATGTATTCTGGTAGAATCAGCAGGTTTATGTTAAGTGGTAGCTTCTTGTTAACTTTTATTACCACCTGTTTCATGCCCATGCTAAACTCCACCAGGAAGATCCATAAGCATCCTAAACCACATTCTGACTCACCAGCTGCTGGAAAATACCTCTGATTTCCAGACAGAAGAATAATGACAATAGTTACCACTAAATTTAGAGATATTAGAGAGCTATTACAAATATTATTAATGACTAGCCTTGGGGGATAGTTAACAAAGAATATCACACATAAGATAACTCTTTCATCTACAATAGAAACTGCATAAAAGCAAAAAGGGCAGGTACATTTGTCCCTTCATAAATCATTTAAAACTCAGTCTTCGTTACTAGGACAAAATATTTCTTTCATTTTTACTTGCTACAGAGTACCTCTATAGAGAAGCTAAGTATAATTCTGTATAAGCTTTGAAAATCTCATTTATCAGTCAGACTTATCTTTTGTTAGGCATCGCCTGACAGGATTTGGGCACCATTGTACTGTGCAGTGAAAGAAAGTTTAAGGAGACACAGTCAATGTTTTTCTAGTTGATGATGAATAATTTAACTACCATTTTATGAGCCAAAGGTTTGCCTCAGTTCATCTCAACAACCTCAATAATTACCAATTTGTTGACTAGGTTGTTATTGGCCTTGTCAGCATACAGAGGCTTGTTCACAGCTCATGTTTCCAATTTTCTAACAAGACTTTCTAAACTATTGACACATATCCAATCCACCACTGGAGTCCTACTCTTCCAAACCAAAGGCACTGCACAAACACTATTTTGCTCTACAGACTTTGTTTCCCATTCTCCTAAGACCAGTCAGCCTTGTCTATACGAAGTGGCCTATAGCATCCGACATTAAGAACGTTCTCTTTAGTGTTCTTACAGTTGCCGTAGACATGTCAAAGTCATGGTTTACTTTTGCCGCATCTCTGAAAGGTGTCTATTGGGACCGCCAATTCAAAAGACTGCATTGGTCCATCATATAAAGCAGACATTTTTCTTTGCTGGGCTGCAAACCCCAAGCTCCACCTACTGCAATAATCAGGCATCCGTAAGTGCTCCACCTTCACATACACAGAAGTGGTAGAGGTCCTGTCCTTGCCTGTAAACAAATTAGCAGCAGATGCTCAAGGGAGCACATGAACATTGTGAACCAGAATAGCTTCAGTTACTACAGTGCTGACCTGAAACTGGTGAGATTTGTTGCTTGTTGTATGTTTTGATATCATGGCTTGGCTTCGTGTCTGCCTAATGTCAGTATGGAACTGGAGCCAGCCAGTGGAAGTCACACCAGATTGTCAGTAGAATGATTGGCATATATGAGACCCAAAAAATGAACTATGTTCATTTTTAAAATGGTTCGTCTGACTGCTTAATTCTCTAAGTTATTTTCTCTACTTTCTCATAGAATATAGTCAAATGATACCAGTTTTATAACTGTGAAGACTTAAGCCTTTGTCAGCCTGTGTCACAGTCCTCACACACAGCAGGCATGAAAAGAGTAAGCATGAGCTTCCTGACAGAGCACAGAGATTAATTTATCTATGCCACCTCCTTAATTTGAGAGAACAATGCTGAAAACCTACTTTATTTACGCCTACACTATGTCAGGCGCACGAACAGAACTTTAGTCTTTTAAAACTAGAATAACAGATCATTTCATTACTCCTTCAGACACTTAGACACCACTCATAAAGCACATTGTGCTATTGAAAGTTTCTGCATGTGCTTACAGTATGAATATAAATGCATCTTAATGCATGGCTTTTTTCCTTTTGGAACCACTTTCTTCTCTACAAATAGGACACTGCCAATGAATCCACCACAGAATTAACTAAAAATGCTTACTGAAAGTCCAAGTATGGGAGTCATGCCAGGTTATGCTCAATCCCATCAAGCGACTCTTCTGAATGACTGGCTTGTGTTAACTCAGAGGGGGAAGAACTACTAGCAAGACCAAGGTTTTATAAGTGTTCACAAAAGATTATTCGAATTATAGTTTTGCATTTAGGTTAACATTAGGCAGGAACCTGAAATACATTCAAAAGCAGACACCTCTATCTCTTATGTCCATTATCAGTATTATTTTAGGAGTGTAGTCCTGAGGAAACCAGTAGGATCCACATACTGTGAATGATGATTTCTCTCTTCCCTTTCAACAAATCAGAAAACTGGTCCCCTGCTTCTCATACATCCTCAGCATTTCCTTTCTTTCAGCTTTTTAGTGGGTCTCCAACTTTGTTCATCCCAAACTAATAGCAGTATTTCTGCACTAGAAACAAATATGTAACAGCCTAAAACTGTCATTACAGGGTCATTTCCTTTTATTCAGCAGTATGGTCACTTGCAATCACATCATGTGTGAATGTATTCATGTCCTCAGATGAGGACATATTCACACTCGTTCACGTCAGTCACCTCAAGTGACTGACAATCTCTAAGTCGGTTAATAAGACTAGAAAACAGTATCTACAAAATTCTTTCCATATTAATGCCAGCCTTCACACATCAACATTCTGACTGTAACTGTTTTCAAGGAGTAAACAAGCTCTATCCCATATTTTTTGGCTGCCCTATTACCTCTGCTCTTCTAGAACTGCTATCTGGAGCCTACCTATATCCCCTGCTGTCCCTCCTTTAAATTGCCCTAACCCAGTGATCCCCATTTCATAGCTCGCCAATAACACACGCTATGCAAGATATATATTGCCCTCTGAATTTAAATTTTAAAAATGAGGCTGACAAGAAGAGCAAAGTATGAAGTTATCTGAAATATGTTAGTTGTGGAGATTCGTTGTTCATGGACTGCAATAATTAGAGAACAATGCTTTAAATGTCTTGCACTTTTTTAATATGTGACTCTGGCTCATGTATTATTTTCTACTGCACTTCTCTAGCTGTCAGGCCGAACTGTCCAATATTACCCCAGACAGACTGCCAAGTTCATAAGCAGGGAGAACAGTTGCAAACTGCTCTGTAAGAACACCAAGGCTGCCTGCACTCCTGACTTTGTAGCTGCTTCCGTGGATGTGTCTCTTGAAAGCTGCTGGATGTTCCTTCTCATTCTGCAGAGTGGGTATCAATTATCTTTTTCATCTCTTTCTGCATTAAATCATTACTCAAATTCTCTCTCAAAATGTTCTAAGTGTGTGAGTGGAGGATGTTACTGGATTTAAAGGACACCAGCTGAAGCACACTGCTCAGCAATGGTGTCTTCCAGTAACTCAGAAACAGATAGGTCTCATTGCTATAACTGCTTTATCTCTTCTACATGCATACATATTCATCCAGTACTCGACAGCGTATTCCTCGTTCTGTCTGGTTTTTTATTCTGACATTTTAGCAGACATTTTGAGATTCATGATGGATCACTACTGTTTAGACTACTGCTTCTCCAATGCTTAGAACATTCTAAAGAAAATTTTCACATATTACTGTTACCTGAGCTTCTTTTGTCTTTTTCCAAGTCCATTCAGTCAATGACTTTCTCAAACTAGAAGCCAGAACCAACATTTAAGTTGTTCTTCACAATACAGCCTATGGATGAAGTGGGACAACTACAGAGCACGTAGGAAAGATACTCAGCTGAGTGTAACATGACTAGCATGCTTTCCGAGTCCTCCTTTTCACTACGTTATGGTATCTTCCGATACAGATTTCTTACACTGTTTATGAAGGAGACATAATTGAGAGGCAAATACACAGCTAACAGAAAAACTTTGCAGATAGAAAAATCAGTCATACCGCAGACCACAGTGCAGCTTTTCACTATAGATACATATTGGCGATTTATGAATAAAATACGTAGTATCTGCAAAAAGACTAGAAATAATAACTTTTAAACACTGTTAAATACTGTTCCACTGTTTTACCATACTTATGAATATATTGACCTTTAAAATCTGCAGAATTAACAGAAATTTCTTTGTTCCGTTTATTAGAAAACAGAGAAGAATTCAGAGAAGACAGGAAGAAATTGATAGTCCACTTCCAACTCACACTGGCCTGCAACAATTCTAGCTGCAATGCAAACAGCAACTGGGTCAACAGATTTTTTCACTAATCAGATGCGTATACAGCATTGATTATATTATAAATGTCTAAACATTGATATTTCAGTGGCTTTGAATCTACATGGTTCACTGTCTTTGCTTATACAGTTGTGTCATAACTGTTACAGTACCTGCAACATCACATACTTCATGCCACAAAGGCTATTTTAACCTTATATGCATAAATCATGCAAATGTTATTTTTGTCCTTTACTTGCCAGAATTTTTGTTTATTAAAGTCCCGGAAGTATATAACCAGAAAAATCAATATATTGTGCACTCAGATATATAGGGGTGTGGTTACAAGCGGCATTATCCTGTAAGTAGTCAGGGTGGTAGTGTTCCCTTCCCAGTGGCTAAAGAACGTTCCCCTGTAGTGTGACACTCAGTATGTCAGAGCACTGGTAACTACCTAAAGACTTCACTGAAATACTGACTTTGGAATATAGGTTACATTTTAAAAGTCTAGCATTTAATTCTGTAGCCAGAGAACTAAAAGCTCAATGATACATTGGACAACATATTCACTGTGCATTGTTCTGTTGACAGGACTGTACATTATCTGAAAACAATGAACGTATCAGTACCATAAGCTTGAATAAAAGAGCTGAAGGAGGAAAAATGTTGAAATGTGGGATTGACCTCTCCTAGGATCACATGGCTACAGTTGTAATAGATGGAACCAGAAATAATTGCATTTTGAGCCCAGGAAATAAAAATGCTACCCACGAAATGGATGGTAAGTCACAAGATGATAACCAAATAATTTACATTGTTCTCAAAGTTCAGCTACAAATGGAAATAACAGAGGACAAAGCAGTATCAATAAAACCAACCTTCAAAATTTATGAAAGTAAACTTCAATGCTTTTTCTTTAGCTCTGGATACAGCACTCTTTTGTAGTATATTCCTGGTATTTAGGAGTATGATTAAGATTTGCATTTATAGGCTCAATCCAAGGCTCACTTAATACAAATATTTTCTTTCAGCTATAGTGCTCTAGGGATTTTGCCCTAGGTTAAGAAAGATATTTTCTGGATAACTAAATGCCTTCTACAACAGCACAATAAAGACTTAACACTGTGCAGAGTATGAAAGTGTGTGCATTTGTATGTTATACAAGACAAGGTGCTATTTTCCCTGCCCTGCAAGCCATGAAACAGCACAGGATCTTTGAATATCAGGTACCGTCAACAAATGCAAATAAAGTCTGCCAATCTATATTGTGGTTCACCTCATCTGTATAGAACACCTTCTCTTTACTATACTTACTATCTTGTCATAAAATAGACCGAAATCATAGCATCCTTCTCTTTGTATTTGTACATCCAGATACAGAAATGAGAGGGACCTAAGCAAGAAATAATTACTAGTTCACAGCAGTGTCACTTAAGAATATTGGGCAACAATACTCTTAAAAGCAGCAGGATTCAAGAACCGTATAAGTCAATATTAAAAAATCCAATTGGCATGAAAAGGTCAGAAGCCATTGGACTTGTTCTGAACTATCAGAAAATAGCATAGTGAATTGAAGCCACAGGAGAGCACTGACTGGCAAAACTTAGCTCTCCCAGATCTAATTTGGCCAGGACATCAAGGTTATCATTCTATCACCTAAAAAACTGGTCTGGCTCAGTTAAAAGCTAAAAGCACGCCGCACTCAATTGTTTATTTCTATGGGAATTACAGCCTCACCAGAATTTCCCAGCCTTCAAATGTGATTCCTCATTTTGAAATAAAGGTTGCAATACATATGGAAAGAACATAAACTTCTTGATTCAGAAAATCAATCTCTTCATTGTATATGCAGCTTCCTAAAAAGGCAATCATCACCCTAACCCAATTAAATCTTTAGGAAGGCCTTTATGATTTGCATTACTTCTCCTGTCAACTATTCTTTAGCCACTGTAACTATTATGTCAATAAATACTATCACCCCAATCACACCAAAGTCCATTTTAAAGACAACGTTGGGATTTTTCCCATAATATCTGGCAATGTTTGTGTAGATAAGTTTGAGTTAATGTCACAGTGGAAAGGATATTATTATTATCATTACTATTTTCAAACAAAGTCACCTAGGAGACTGATTGGGAAATAACATCCTAAGAATGGCTGGGAACTCTTCAGACATTCCCTACAATGGAGCAAGATACAATTTTTCAGAGCGCTGCACTGGCCATCTCGACCTCTTTTACAGTGTTATGAAGGGCTCCACTTCTCAAAACGTTATCTATATTTTATGGCATGGATAGAGGAACTCCAAACATTCAGTTTATCGCTTAATGAGGAAAGCATAAAACACTTCAAGAAAAAGCTCCTAGATAGCTAAGAACCTGAGTTCCCAGCTGAGGAAAATACTAGTTAGTGTAAATAACTTCCGTACCATGGCCTAGAAGCCCTGCTTGTGGGTTGGGTTTTTTTCACAGTGCAGAGTAACAACACGTAGATGTGCAAATGCTTGTTGAGAATGGTTTGGTGAAACAGTAATTCAACAGCATCTTTCTCCTGCCAATTTTTAACGTCACCAACTAGGGAACTCCTTTCCCCACTATGCCTATCTCAGTTTTCATTTACTTTGTAATCTCTTTTCTGCTGGAATCCTTTGACTGCTTAAACTTGCCCTCAGAACCAGTGGACACCCTCAAAATCACCTTCCCACCTCCTTCACTAGTTTCTGAATCTCACTTTTGTCCCACTCTCCACTTCCATTCCCTTACTAAACTTAAAATTATGTATTTAAAATAATTTTTAAATTACCTCTAACATTGTTTTGAAACCTGCTTTTATGCCAAGAATATCATAATCTGTTTACTCAAACACTAAACCAGAAAATACAACTTTATCTTCCCATTATCTTATATTTTGCTTTTGTATTTCCATCTTTCCTTATTTTCTCCCTGGATTTCATTTCCACCACGTATCCAAGTGTAACAAGGTATAGTTAGGACTGAAGAACCACTCAGGCCTGAAAACATGGAAATGGGTTTGGTAAACAGCTCCAACTCCAACTGCCAGAGACCCAGCAGCCTACAGCCCAGCCACAGCTTTGCCACTGACTTTCTCTGTAGTCAAGTCACTCAATCTCTGTCCTTTGGAAAGCATTATTCAATGCTAAAATAAAAACTGCTGCAATGCACAGTAATTTACAGACTTTATTTAACACATAGCTCTCTTAAAAGCTTACACAAATGCTGGACAGCATAGACTCCAGTCATCATGGAGAATAAAGAGCTCTCTGCTGTGGAAATGTTGAGTTTGGTTTCTGATCATCCTACTTGCATGTTAGAAACAGCATCTCTTATTATTCAAAAAAAAAAGGAACAGGAAAAAAGCCCTAAGGGAAGAATCTCTGCTAGTTTAGGAGGTTTTATTTAAGTTACACATTTTCCACTCCCTCTCCCTCAAACCTAAACTGTGCATTCTATATTTAATACAGAAAATGTCATTTTAGTCAAACAATTCAAATTGGCCATAGAGAACCTAGAGCTATCAGTTTGGTTGAAGCCCTGAGTGAATGGCACTTCAGCTCTATCAAATTCAACTGCAGCAGTGAACGTCAATTCTCTCAAGGTTATTTTGTATCTATAAAGTAACCCAAATCCATCAATTATACAAACTCCTTTGGGTTAAAAAGATGTAATAAATTGTCCTAACTCTAAGATGATGAGTTTGATGATCCTGTCAGTATTACTAGCACTCATAAGCTGTGAATATTCTGACATGCCCTGATACTCAGAACAGGCTCAAGCTTTAGCAACGAATGCACAGTAACTATGGGACCTTCTCCCTTCCACCGGGTACTTCCAGCCAAGGCAAACGTTCAATTCCCTCATTATCTTTGCTACTGTGCAGCCTAAGTAATAGCCTGATTCTCAAACCGTGAGATTTGGCAAATAATGCATACATGTGCTAAGAAGATTGTATTTTCATACTATTCATTATTGCATGACACAGATTAATTTAAATACAACATTTTTAGAATCCTACCACATATTCAAAGTGTTACAGTGCGCTACTCTTTTTTTCTAACACACTCCAGGCAACAACTAAAGTCTTCAGTATCATCCCACCAAGGCAGAATTCAGATAGGAGGTGTATTCTGGAGGATGAGGAATCTCTAACAAAGGAATCTGAACAGCCTGGCCAGAATTCTGAAAGCCTGTTCAGGAGGGTGGTATGAAAAATGAAGCTCCTTTTTTGTGTTACTCTTTCCTAAAGGAAAAAAAGATATAAGGTCTCATCCTGCCCTACTGGCTTAGGGAGATGCCAGAAAAAGACCAGATGGAAATCAAGCAATAAGACAAAAATCTTCCCCAGATGATCCTGTTTGTATGTTATCATTTAAATATTAATTTTGTCCGGTTTTACAATTTCCTCACCCTTTGCTCCCCAACAACTTCTGTACCCTTTCACTAATTCAAATTACGTTGAGATGAAGATCTCAAATACATTAAAATCCCTGTAAATTTGGTAGAATTGGCTCTGTAGTGCCTCTACTTGTAGACTCGCAGGCTACAAAAGTAGTTCATCCCTTTTAGATAAAAAAGGAGACACTCAACACACTCACCTGGGGATAAAAACACACTGGAAGCCAAGCCTCAGACTTTCTGCTGCTTACAAAGCAACTGGTTTTCTTTTTTCAAATTGTTAAACTTGCCATGTTTCTTTCAAGTTGTCCCAAATCTGTGCAGCAATACTGCTTGCAGAGACTGTTCAAGAAAGCACTGATCCTTCTCACACCAATGCTTCCTCAAAACAAACCTATTGCGGGGAGGGGGGGTGGTGCAGATTCTGATTCCAGTCTAAGTTCACGTACATCCTGCCCATTTCCACATGTAGTCTGGGAATCAACGTAACAGGGAAGCAGAACAGGAATCAAGCTTTCTCTTACCTCAGAATCAAGGTTATTTCACTGAGAGCAGTACTCCCATATAATACTTATAACCTTTTTTTAATTTCTTGCCCAAGCTGACACACCTCCCAGTGTCCACCTTAAGCCATTTCTTGTCCATATGCATTAACAGTTATCCATTTGCTCTTTGCTAATTTCTCCTCATAAAAAAACAATATTTTTGCCAGCTGAAACAATGATCTCCTGAGGTACTTGGCCTCGGACCTGTAAACTGTTAACACGAATTTGATTAAGGGACAGTCATTCTAGTGGGCTCAGTGGAGCCTTTGACTTGGGTAAAGGTTTTCAGGGGGCAGGTTTTCAGGGGCAGGTTTTTGCAATTTAGACAGACACTGGAGGATTCCCACGCTTGTTCAACTTTTTAATAACATTTAATAACATTTAATAACATTCATAATTTCCCAGTGAGGTTCTTTGTCTCTGTTTCCTTTCCTTCATGTTCTTTATGCTGCCTTCATCGCTTGAATTCCCTTTCCTCACACAATTAATTCTCTTCATTTGGATATTTCACTCCTTCCAAACATGGATTCTGCTTCTGAAGCTAAAGGTAGTTAAATAAAGACTACATGGAACAGATTTGTCCAGGACACATTACTCTTTAGAGGACAGGTGGAGGAGACATTTGTGCTTTAATATAATAATAAATACACTCCTGGCAGCACATCTATGGATAACACCAGATTGCTGGCAAAGGACAGATAGACTTTATCCTGAATCCTCGGTGGGGAGCTCAAATCTGTATTTTTTAAACCCATCTGGAGTATTCAGTACCCTTGGTGCAATGAAGCCAAGGAAAAATGTGAAAATGTGCTCTCTCTCTCTCTCTTGCTCACTCATGCTATCCTTTCTCTCTAAAAGTTCCAGCTCCCAATTAATTATAGATATCTGCTCCTCACGATGACAGATTACTTTTCTTTTTTTCCCTAGTGGAAACAGTTTGGCTTAATTACTTCTGACATTTCAGTCAGCATACTGTGAGCTTCTTCATGATTTTGCAGCATTTAAATAAATAAATGAGCAAACAAATAAATAAATAAATAGCCTATCTCCCCATCAGCTAAAATAGTTTATTCAGCTTCCTGGTAACACAGACGACAATGGGCAAGACATCATGAATAACCAGTTCGACCAGCAGTGGAAGAGCAGGCAGACAGAATCTCTGCCTTTTTTACCATAAAACATCTCTCACACCAACCCACACAGATTTTAAAGAAAGAACATTCATAACCTCATGTTCCTGTTCAGTAAGGAACAACATGCATTTAGAAGGAGGAAAGATGTGACTGGGGTAGGGAACTAAATTAAAGGTCTAACTTATAAAAAAGAAGAAAAAAAAAAGAGAGAGAGGGAAAG